>NC_141616.1:5431901-5644401 GCF_047967505.1 Dipteris shenzhenensis
GTGTTGGAATATAGAAAGTATACTTTTAATTTTATCACATTTTTGAAAAATTTAAAAGTAGTTTAACTTACATTTGTATATGATTAGTTGAATTTATTTCTTTTTAGGGAGAATTAATATATTCTTCTAGGTAAATATTAATTTTTTTATTTTAAGTCATATTTTCTTAATTTTACGTTTAAATTTTTATATTTCTTAATAAACTTTAAGTTAAGTTAAATTTATTTATATTTCAAATTTTGTGATTTCAAACTAATAAGAATTTACTTTGTCAAAATTTAAACTTCTTGAATTTTAAATTCTTATTAGTTTTAAGTTAAATTAATTTGAATTAAAAAAGAGTTTGGGGGTTTGGGGACTCGCGGTTTAGGGTTTGGGAGTTAGGGGTTAGGGTTTGGGGTTAGGAACTTATGGTTTAGGGTTTGGGTTTGGGGTAAGTGTTTAGGGCGTTAGTATTTGGGGGTTAGGGTTTAGGGTTTAGGGTTTAGGTTTTGGGGTTCAAGGTTTAGGGATTAGGGTTTAGGGTTTGGGGGATAGGGTTTAGGGTTTATGGGTTAGGGTTTAGGGTTTGAGAGTTTGGGTTTAGGATTTAGGGTTTAGGGGTTTTGGTTTAGGGTTTAGGGTTTTAAGCTTTGGGTTTAGGGTTTAGGGTTTTGAGGGGGTTTAGGGTTTAGGGTTTGGGGGTTAGGTTTTAGGGTTTTAGGGTTTGGGGGTTAGGGTTTAGGGTTTGGTGGTTTAGGGTTTAGGGTTTGAGGATTCAGGTTTAGGATTTAGGGTTTGGGGGTTTGGTTTCAGGGTTCAGGGTTTGGGGGTTTGGGTTCAGGGTTTAGGGTTTGGGGTTAGGTTTTAAGATTTGAGGGTTTGGGTTTTGGATTTGGGGTTTAGGGTTTAGGGTTTGGAGTCAATTTAAATTTGTAGTTTTTATTATTTAAATTTAAATTTATTAAGATTTTAACTTCTTATTAATGTGAATGTTAAATTCTTATGAGTTGTAAGTAAATTAGTTTTTGTAAATAAAAAATTTATCTTTTTTAAACTCGCAACTTGAGTATATTAAAAAGAACAATGGAAAATAGATTATTTCTTGCTTTTAAGTCGCAACCTAAGCATTTAAAAAGAACAATGGAAAATAAATTATTTCTTGCTTTTCTTCGCTTCGATACTTGGTGTAGTCTAGATTAGCATAGATTAGTTTGTCCTTAGAGGAGAGAACTCCAAAAAAACCAATCAAAGCCATGCTCAAAATTTCTCGATTAGTTCCTAATCGGAGTCAGTCCATTCGTTCACATTCAGTTTCACACTCACAACAACCCTACCATTTAAGCAACGATCAAGGTTTTAAAACTTTCAAGATGATTGGAAGTTGTTTCAGTGGACAGGACAGATTACAGTTGAATTAGTTAAGGGACTGGACAGAGCAGATTATATTTGTACCAGTTGTGGGAGTTAACAGAGCATTTTGCACTTATATCTGACGGACTTCAAATTTGTATTCGATTACTTTATTTTATTTTACACTATCCACGAGTTCATTGTAAATCCTTATTTTTTTTCACATTTATGCATGTATTTAAGCCTTGTAAGGCCTTTTAGGCTATTCCCAAACCATGAAATTGACACTTATATGATTGGGAAGAATGAAAACTTGAGGTATATCAATGGGACTCATTGTACTTTTGATTTATCAAAGTGATTGTAGTTTGTCAAAGTACCTAAAATTTTTGTTGTGCTCTAATATAGGATGGATCTTGAGGCTATAGCATTTGTCAATGGTATGACACTGAAATACAATGGAAGAATTTATGCCCCAAAGGACTTCACAAACTAGACCATTGTTGGCACAACAAAGAAAGCATGGTTCTTGGTATTGAGTAAAGGAAATCTCATTCTAGTGATGACAAAGAGAGAGTTCGAGAAAGACGGATGTATCTTTCTCAAAGAGTAATTTGATTCAAGGGGGCACCTTACTAGGAATAAAAATTGAAAAAGATAGCAGTACAATGATGATTTACACAAAGTCAAGAATGAGCAACAGATTGTTTCTTCTTTCAAAGAAAGATGCAATGCACTTTGTGATGCCACCGCCAAAAGCACCTAGATTTCCTGAATTGGTTCCTGCATTGGAGATCCTCCAACATGTGTGGGAGGAATTTCCCATTGAGGAAGCAAGAAAAATGCAGTGAAAGATTATCCTTGAATACTTTCAGGGTGTCATTGAATAAGGTTCAACTTCATTGGAGGGACCTAAGGTGCAAGAATCCACACATGAGAAAGAAAGTGATGAGACACGCCATGTAGACCTGGTTCATGGTAATACAAATGAGAGAGGAACTGGAGTGGATGAGACAGAACACATTGTAGCATTGGATGAGGGTCTTGTACACATGGATGCTTACAAGGGATCTACATCTGAGACAGGAACTGAATTGGCTAAGACATGACATGCATAAGATGATACAGGACGTGCACATGCATCTCAGATAGGAATTGAATTGACTGAGAGATGACATGCATGAGATAAGACAAGACATGCACATGCATCTCTTGTTCATGGTATTACTCACTTAGATGGTGTAACTCATGAAGTTGATGGAATAATAGAATAAGTGCAGCCCTTGAGTATACTTGAAGTTGAGGCAATAAAAGAAGAAGTAGGGCGATCTAAAGCGGTTCACATAGAGCCCCTAAAAAATAAACCCCAACGTCAAATGCAAAAGGCAAGTACTTCACAAGCTACAATTCCAAGTCCTATAACTCGAAAAAGAGGTCGTTCATATACAAAGAAAGGGCAAAGAAGAGAAGAGGAAGAACATGAAGAGGATGCGGAGGGTCTTGAAATGGAGTCAGATTTAGAAGCAGAAATGTTATCAATGAAGAACCTAAATCTTTGCTTGAATGAGGCTGTGACAGATGAGGATCCAGGATATATATATGGCCAGAAGACTCAAGTTATACATGCTTCAACGGTGGTCAAAGCAAACGTCTTCACCAACAGCAAGACCTTAGATATTGTCTATGCTGAAAAGATTTTTCAGGCTTTGATTGATGGAAAAAAACTAGTTGTTTCTAATTTGGTACCCCGTCCAAGGGCATTTTGGCCAATTAGAGGAGATTCTAGTCAATCCATCAATTTCTCTCAGCCTATAGATTTTGAGATGCAATTCACTCAGTTCCTCGGAAAACAAGTTCCCTCACTTCAAGAAGGACAGAGTTCAGTGAATGATCCAGAACGACATATAAAGGATGCTAAGAGAAATTTCTTAGCTCATTGCACATTTGAGGCAATAGATGGTCAGCACTATGCCTATGCTTGTAATGAGTGTTCTAGAGAGGCATACAACAAAGGAGAAATTACTTATCAAACCTTCACGAGTGTGCCTCAATTTCACTACTATTCTACATGCATTTGTATCATCAAGAATGAGAAAAAATATTTGATTGAGTCGGAAAGACTTAATCATGACATTCATGCACTACGAAAGATCACCTCCACTTCAGAGATGTTGCTCAAAGCTAGGACCATATGGAGAACTTTTCATTCTCCTATGACCACTCTCAAAAGAACTGCAACTAAAGTGGAAGCAGATAATCTTGTTGACTTCTACACATGCTTGAGTGCCATTGTACCAAATAAAAGCAAGAAAGAACAGAGGTGATTACAAGCTTTAAGACAGTAAGGGATAGGTATCAAGACTATACAAGCATACTTTTCTGTAGTGATGAAATTTTTCATCAGATCAAAGATGTGTGTCTTGCATGTGAGAAGGGAGATGTCGCATATGAGGCTCCATCATTGATTAAAGACAAGGCAAAGAAGATTGAGAAAAAAGAGATGACGGCTCGGATGTGGAGGCCTCTAAGAAACTTGCCAGACAAATACGCAAGTCTTGCTGCAGAGAAATTAATGTCCAAAGAATGGTTTTTTGGCAAAAAGGATAAAGATCATTGCATGGAAGATTGCATCATCCAACAGGTCAAGCGTGATGCAGTAAAGAGTGCAATTGAATAGTTGCTGGCAGAAAAAAATATTCCAATTAGCCAATGTAAAATTGATCATAGCATTGTGAGGCAGATGGCATCATCTTTACCATTGGCTAAACAAAAGGCATGGGTGCATAAATGGGTGAAAGTAGAAGATGATGGATTTGAAATTACTCCTTCTATGCCAAGTGACATTCCGAAAAATGTGTATGCAGATGCACAAAAAGTCATCAATAAGCACACTCTCAGAAAAGCAAAAACTTTGAACAAGGGATTTTTTTTCATACATGAAATCATTTCAGAATCATTTCAGAGTCTGGAAAGAGTGTTGAGTACAAGGGAGTTTCATTGAATGATTTTTTGTCTGACAACACTGCTTGGGAGAGGCCTCAGCTTTTCTTTGTTTATGAAATATCACCGGATGACATTCGTCAACTCCTTGATAGAATATTACATACCACCATTGGTAGAGTGGAACTATGTAATATAGTCATATTTGCTGATAAAGATGACAAGGAAAAAATGTCTGCTACCCTAGAAAAACAATATGGCAATGAGCTTAAGATTTACAATGGTATATACTCAAGAAAGAGGGACAAGAGAGAATGCGGTCTCAAGATACAAAGTCTTGAAACCTTTTTCTTGTGCATGAAGAGCCCTTACTCCTTATAGAACAACATAAGAGGGAATACAAAGAGATTGCAACTACTGCTGGAAGAGCATGAAGCTCCAAGTCCCCTCCATCGCAATGCAAATCACTATGAAAGGCCAGTAAAAAGTGTTGATCTTTTAATTAGTATGATGGAATTTTTGCTACTGTCTAGATGGGAAGTCACATTGTGTCGAATGGGACATTTGTTTGAAGCTCTTATTAGAAAAGGACACCATGTAAATATTATTGAGAGCCTTGCTTACTTGGAATACCTTGATACCATGGCTTCTCTCACAATAAAGTATGAGAAGAAAGGTCCGATCTCACATGAAGAGTATGCTGACATAGAGATGGCCATGTATGATGAGAGCAAGAAAGATGCTGAAAATGCTGAAAGCTGTGGATATGATAGTGAGGACACCAGCGATAGTAAGGAAGCTGAAGGAGATGGATATGACACTGACCTTGCCTCAGAACGTTACATAAAAAGACCACAAAGATATCTAGAGGTATGAAAACTTATCTTTAATTTTCTTTATTCATTTAAAAGCCTTTTTAAAATTATAATTAATTTAAAATTTTGAATCTCATAATTATTTTATCCTTTTATAGGAGGAGAAAAAGGAGGAGGATGAGGAGGACATAGCTGGAGTAGAGAATATAGGAAGCTCATCTCAAGAAAGCAAAGTTGCTCTGGCAATCCATCGGATGACTCTAGAAAATAATCATACCTTGCAGCAAATGGAGAAGTCATTTCAAGTTAGGTTTCAAGTTTGAGAACAACCTCTTACTTTTCTATTCCATGAAGAGGACATTTCAATCCTTTTAAACTTCAAGAAAGAGGTTAATGGCAAGGTCATGGCCATGCAGTGCCATGTCACTGGCCACCTTAGCAATGACACCTCATCATGTAGTGTCTAGTTAGTAATGACATGTTAGCCTGCCACATCAGCATGGGACACCTCAGCAGCACAGTCACCCATGTGCCACCTCAACACACAGAGTGCCAGACATGCACACTTGCCTCTTCATAGGCACAGTTGTATTCTGCATGTGATCACCAGTCTGCCACATCACCCTCTAGGACACATCATCATTTTTGGCCTTCTTGGGATCAAAGTTTGGCCTATCCTTCCGAGGGCTATATCTTTTGATCCAGGAGGAATTTCATAGAGCTATAAACAGCAAAAATGCTCGGCAGATCATGCTCTACATGCTGAGCACCTTAGATCTGCCATATGAGATTTCCACATGCTAGCATCATTGAATCCTCATCATCGGAACCACCTCCTAATCCTTTGCAGCATACCCAACACTTAAAATGAATCAAGATATAATTCATTTGCTGCATTTATTGCATCGATGTGTAGTCTAGCTATAGACTAGCATCACCATAGAGGAGATCCAATTCCATCAAGCCAAGTCAGCCATTGCCACATTACCCGATTAGTTCCCACCGGTGTCAGTCCCATCGGATCTATCATCAGTATTCACTTTCACACATCTGACACGAGTTCAGTTCTCTTGGCATTTGGCAGTTCACCACACCAGCATGGCACTTGGCAGAGTTCTCCTCCTCGGATTCAGGATTGTTGCCTTCTTCTTGCACACACACATGCCACCCATGTAAAGTCATGCATTGTTGACTATTTTTTGCATTTGTTTCCACACACATACATCAGCCTTGTATAGCCGCTTGGCTACTCCTGACACTCAGCTGTCATCATTTGATTATAGGCTTGATTCTTGGTACATTGCAGTTCTTCCACCATGACTTGGTTCTGACAGTTTAGCATAAGCCCCTCAGTGGCAGCTCCTTTATAGTGTTCTCATGGGTAGACACTCTTGCCGGTACACGAGTAAGCCTCTTGCACAGAGCACCAAACCACCTCCATCATGGAGTTATCCACATCACACAGTTGATGATACACTAGTCATGACTCCGAACGAGATTCGTGAGTGGAAAGAGAACCTACTTTGATCATTCATTGCCATAGGGTATGTACTAGTCTATGATGCAAACTCTAGCCTCATTGGCCTTTACAGATCAGATGCACACTCCTCAGATGTTAGCATGGATCAGCCCACAGTTTTTGATCATGCACATTCCTTGATAAGCCCTCAGCATGAGGCACACTTCTTGGTAAGCCCTCAGTAATAGTGCAACCTGGCGAGACTTAGTGTTTCATCATGCCCTTATGGCTATCGTTTACAGTCCTTAATTGATGCACATTAGTGGTTGTGGATCTAGGATGAAAGATCAATCCCTACATTAGCATTCGGAGGGACATTTTATGCATTCACTGTTGTACTTCAGGCTTTTAGGCCTTTCTACTATCAGCTCCATCTCGACGAGCCTATGATAGACGCTACATCCCATGCCCATGGATGTTTAGCCATCCACACACTAGAGACCTCCAGCTCATGACAATTGAGGATATAGGTTGGACAGGTTCCTATACCTTGTCATTTGTGTGGGCCTCTTATTCAGTAGAGTAGCGTATCATACTTGCACCTTCAGCCCCATATTTTCATCCCGTGGATCACTCTGTCCATACCGACTATGCGGTCTTCTTCGACCCTGCATCATTCGACAGAGATTATACTTCTATTGTAGCATACCTCACACATTGCTGTCAATTCTTTTGGGTTGGTGACAACCTCATATGTCACAACCTACCGGATTGTTTCTCCATAGCTACATCGACTAGCCTCACATCCGGATGCCTCTTCTTCAGAGCAGCTGCACAGTCCATGATGACTCATGACATGTTCAGCTTTGACATGTTCAGTACGCAGCCATACATGCAGACATTCAGACAGTCATCTTTTGATCGACTAGTCTTTGATCCAGGTGGACTTGACTTTCTCCATATTTCCTTCCTCTTCCTTTCGGCCTATCTTCTGGGTTTTATTTCCAAAGCCGAAGGATGACCCACAACTTAAGAGGGGGAAATCCATGATATGTACAGGATCGTAAGTTGTACTCATTGTACATGCTTTCTCTTCATAGTCAATGTGCTCACATATGCACATACTACTCTGATTTCTTTTTAGTTTTGGATGCTAGCATATGCACCAAACAAAATCCACAAAAAGGTCTTGTACATGCACCCTCTACTTACTCAGTGCAATTTAAGAGGGGGTGTTAAAGATAGTGTAAATTGCACTATCCACATAGGGCATAGGGGCAAACCCTAATCCTAATCCTAAGGGGTTCACATGTATATCTTTATGTTCATGTTGAGATATCGAGCTCCATTCGTGATATGCCAGGGTGACCGTTGTGCATTTATGTTACAGACTTGTTAGAGCTGCAGATGCGGTTGGTACACCACCCATGAATAATAGCTGGATGACATCTATCTTTATGTACTCTAGTTAGTGGCTCAGTTAGTATGCCACCTAGGTTAGCTGAGTTTGGTTTGAGACCCACATATAGGGTTCATCTATCCTTTTGTACTAAGAGAGAGAGTTCTTTTGGCTTTCACAACTAAGAAGAGGAAAACTACTTTTCAACCTCCACCTGTGTGTATTCCCCCATTGTGTATGTGAGAAAGCTGCAAGTGAGACTCCTTACCTCTCTCCCACTCTCTTCACATGGTATCAGAGCTCGGTTTGTGGTAAGGAGCTTAAGGAAGCAAACCAAGTTCGTAGTGTCTTGGTAAGAGGATTAGTGTTGCTTTCCTTTTTCGAGTTTGGGAGTAAATCTTTGCAGGTAGTACAGCTAGAAAGTGCAAGAGTGCACTGTCTTAGATTGTGACACCCTTCGTGGTGCAGTGAGAGGGTAGTATATGCTACGGGACAGGGAAAAGCCTTGGGTGACTATATTTTTTTGATTCGAGGCCGTTTCAGGGGCCGTTTTAGTGGCGGAAGTTTTCCGCAAACACTCAAAAAGGTGCCCTATTTTGGCTATGTGACCATTGTTCTATAGGTCGGTGAAAAGTTGCCGCAAAGTGACTGTGTGGTCAAATACCACTTTCGTCAGTTTTGTAGATCTACCCTTATGAGACAGAAGTTGTTTTTTTGCAGTGATAGAATATTTTTGCAGTGTTCTGTAATGGCGTCTGATGCTCCTTCATAGATATTCACTAAAAAGCTTGACAAGAACAACTTCCAAGCATGGAAGTTTAGAATGAAGAATTTCCTTAAGGGAAAAGGCTATTGGGAGTTCATTATTGGAGCTGAACAAGAACCAGTTATTCCTAATGTTCCCAATCAACAAGAGTTGCAGGCATTTAAAGGATGGCATGAGAGAGCCAAAAAAGTCATGTACTGGCTGTCTATCAGTATTTTAGATTCTATGATTGTGCATATTCAGGATGCAAGCACGTCGAAGGAGGCATGGGATACTTTGACAAAAATGTACATCACAAATATGCAAGCCAAGAAATTGCAGCTCTTCAAGCAGGAGTTACATAATGTGCAGAGAGAAAATATGAGCATCAATGACTACCACATGAAGGTGCATAAGATTGCAGATGCACTTGCTTCCATTGGGTCGCCAGTGGAAGATGATGATTTATTTTCTGTGACCTTGAATGGTCTAGGAAAGGATTATGCACAGTTCCAGACATCCATTTCCGTCCGTAAAAAGTTTCCTGATTTTGAGGAGTTGATTGCTCTTCTAATTTCTAAAGAGCAAAGAAATGGTGGTGCATCTTCTTCAGGAGGAACTTCAAAAGAAACTGTCTTCTACTCAAATGCTGGAAGAGGTAGAGGCAGAGGTAGAGTAGGCCAAGTTCTGGAGGCCATGGCAGAAATCAGAATATGTAGCAAATTCAAGAAAACTAGTCCTATGGAGGAGGACGTGGTAGCCTTAGTGGCAAGGGGAGCCAAAGAGGTCGTGGTGGATAGCAGAGAGGCCAAAATGCAAATAGCAATGTTGAATGCTACTACTGTGGTAAAATGGGTCATATGGCTAAAGATTGCTATAAAAAGCAAAATGACATTATGAATGGAAAATTGCAGCAAGGCAATTATGCATCCTCTAGTAGACAGGGTGATGACAGAAATGAGCATTTGTTTATGGTGCAGCACATGAAAAATTCTATGACAAGTGCAGAAGAAAGCAATGATGTGTGGTATGTTGACTCAGGTGCATCAAACCACATGACAGGTCATGCAGAATGGATGCAGGAGTCAAACTATTGGTTTAATCATGATATTTGCCAAGTGATAGAGAAAACTAAGTGGCGACTGATAGCCCAGCACCAAGTGGCAAAGCACCGCATCCAGAGGAAAAAGACCAGGGTAAGAATGGTAAAGAGAAAACTGACCCATCTGAAATAAAGTGTTTCTATTGTGGATAAAATCATCTGCATTTTGATTGTCCGATTTGGGCAAAGCACTTGAAGTTCTTGAAGAATAACATGGAAAGGAAAGAGATAGATCCAAAATGCCGAGTAGTTATTGTAGCTGAGTTGCCAAATACAATTGATGCTCAAGTAATCACTCAATCAAAAGGATCAGTAACAATAGCTGAAGACATTGATGCTCCCAGTAAAGACATCAATTGGCAGAAGGATTTTATAGTTAAAATTGCAAGGGAGTTGAAAGGAAACGCTCCAGTAGTAGAAATGCCCAAGCAGATCCAACACTCTATTTTAGAGCGAGGAGAATCCAAGAAATCCATCTCTAAAGAAGCAAAATCAGATACTCCATAGGAAACTAATGCAGAGCCAGCACGACCATGGGAAATATTCAAGAATATGCAAGTTAGTTTGAATTTTGTAGAGCTAATGCAAATAGCCCCATATTGTCATGACTTCTTTGCTCAGCCAAAGGAAGTGCAATCCAAGTCACTATGCTTGTTATTGATATTGAGTCCAATAGTTGATGAGGAATTCCTACTGATTGCTCTTAAGATTAAGAAGCAAACTATATCGGGTGTATTAGTGGATGGAGGATTAGGAGTGAATATAATTTGCACAAAGATTGATTGCTATGGAGCAACATGCTTACCCAATCTTATTGAGGAGACCTTGGTTGAAGAGTGCAAAGGTACGCCATGATTGGGGTACAAAAGAAATGACTATCAAGATAGATGGTCAAGATGTGTGCATACCGACCAACCATCGAAAAGTCTGGAGTTACTTTCGACCTAACAATTTGAAAGTTAAAGATCCATTTCCACAACACACAAAGACATACATCCCCTAACTCTCTAAAATCATTGCATACCCTGCAAATTGACCTTGAAAATTTCACTGAAGACATTAAAGGAGGAAAGGAGATTCTTGAAATGGACTATCACTCGACTTGAAACTCACCAGTTAGTTCCAAAACCAACACAAGAACTAAATCTTGGAACACAAGATCACCTGACTATGGTAGTGGTGAGTGCCAATTTTTCTACAAAGCAACTCAAAATATAAGAGAGATATTTCTCAAATACAAGGATGTTTTTTGCATGGAGTTACACCAATTTAGCAGGAGTTCCTCCTGAGTTGTTTCAACATAAGATACATTTAGTACCAGATGCTAAACCAATATGTCAACAAAGGCACAGGATGAATCCTAAATATGCCAAGCAAGTCAAAGCCGAGTCGAATCAACTCTTATGTGCTTGGTTGTATGCCATCAACCGCAATGATTGGCTCTTTCCTCTATTGTAGTTGTGCCTAAGAAAAATGGAAAACTACGAGGTGAGTCTCCTAATCTTAAAGTAAAAAGGGCATGGTGAAATGCAATTAAAAGGAAGATTTTACAATTATTAAATAGAGGTGTAATGTTTCATATATACAAGTGGATGGTGTAGATGCATTGGCTTTTGATCTAATGGTGCAAAAATAAAAGGACTTGTGATCTATTGGATCATACTAGTCCATCTAAAGGTGAGCATTAACTGCTTATTGATGGAACAAAATAGTGCTATTAAAAGAAGATAAAAATAACTATTGATAGAATATAACAATCCTATAAAGAAATAAAAGGAATATCCCTAGAAGTAGCAATAAACATGATACCCATTACGAAACCCTAAGGTATAAAGACCTACAAATTGACAAATCCAAGTTATTACAAAGAACTAGAGAAACTTTTGGATGGCTACTTCATTTGTTAAATTATACATACTAAAGGTGCCAACCTAAATAATAAATATCCTACATAACAAATCCAAATGTGTTACCCCTAGTGCATGAAGAATTTGAAAAAATATTGGATGCCAGTTTCATTTAGAAATTCTAGCACGCCAATTGGGTGTCCCCAATAGTCATTGCACGAAAAAGGACAAGAAATTGAGGATATCTGTAAGTCTAAAAAATGATATTGGAAGTTTCTTGGATGGATTCAATACGTATTACCAAGCAAAAAAATCTTAAAATTTTCTCTTAACTCAAAACTTACAATTTAAATTAAATCAATAAAAATACCTACTATTATGGCCAAAATATGGTAATTTGTTGATGAAGGATACACCACTTAATGTACTATTTCATTACATGGTCTTCCATATATAAATATAATATTAGTCACATGGTAACTAGTAAGAAAACCATGTTATGATTGGGCATTAACTAATCCATGGTAATTGTTGGAATGACGAAATTTGACAAGTATAGTAGAGTTTACGAGTAGTAGAAGATCACCTTGATAGGTATAGTCTACTAGTAATAAATATAATATTAGTCACATGGTAGTAAGAAAACCATGTTATGATATGGTTATGATTGGTGGGCATTAAATAATCCATGGTAATTGTTGGAATGACAAAATTTGACAAGTATAGTAGAGTTTACGAGTAGTAGAAGATCACCTTGATAGGTATAGTCTACTAGTAGTGGTCAACCTAAGGAGATTACGTGGTTTGTTGTCATATAGAGGTAGATAAATTGGCATGAGATTCGGTGTGGCTCCCTTTGCTCTTTGAAGTCCAAAATTGGTGGTGTAGTCTTGGTGTAGTTCTCTCGCAAGGATTTGCACTTTTTCCTTTAAACTCAAAAGAAAAAAAAATAAAAGTGTGCTACATCCTATTGATATTGTGAAACTTTAAAAATGAGATCAATAAACTTTTGCCAAGATTTTAAATTAATATATAATCATAGCTTCGATAAATCTTGGTGGTGTTCAACGATTTACCCAAATTGTTCACTTCGTGACCGAACAATGGGATCTGTTGCGGTTTAGAGAGGGAAAAATATATATATGCATTTTCTCTTGGTAGTGCATAGGCTCGCAATTCTACTAGCCCATGGCTATTTGTTGATAGGCTTTATCTATGTATTGAGCGATGGGTCAATGTGTGAGTGAGTTTTTCTAGTTACCTTTGATATCATGTGAGCTCTAATAAAACCAAGGTCTAAGGAGATGGATATGTTGTTTGTAGTCGCATGTCCTTAGGATATAATAAATAGTTTTAGCTTTCAAATTGGGTCTCCTATCATCTCTCTTATTTGTTATCTAATTATGATTTACTTGCATGCATAGATTTTGAATTTGTTCTAATAGTACTAAGAAAACCACATTATGTACCACATGGTAGTAGTGAAATCATGTTACATGATGGCCATTGACCAATCCACCAAGTGCCAAGGGAAAAAAATCCTTAATCATGTGGTTTTTAAATGATTTTTATTTAAGAGCAGTCACTGAACCGATTTGAATCACCATTTGAAATCAAATGATTTAAAACCCTTGAAAATACTTGACCACGTGTGAATCACCCCAAAACCTTATCCACAATAGGATGGGAAATCTTTTAAATATAGAGTCATGCCATATGGGTTATACACTTCTCTGATCACATTTTAATTGGTAAAGTACATAGCCATCAAGGAATTCCTTAACAAGTTCCTATAGGATTTCCTAGAGACTTGTGTGCAAATAGGAAAGACCACTTGAAACGCTTAGAACTTTTGATAAAGTACAGAAGCTATGCCATTTCTCTAAACCCCATAATGTTAGTTCTCACTCATGGAGTTGTCTTAGGAGAGATAACTCAAGAGGCATGGAATTGTAATTAACATGGACAAGATAAATATAACCACAAAATTTCCACCCCTTCTAAATACAATAGACATACAGGCCTTGTAGGATCTTAAAGAGGATTCACTCCTTTGTACACTGTGATTCCAAGACCTCTACACAAGTTCTTAGTGGAATTCTAGATGGCAAACATAATTTCAGCAAGCACTTGAGACCTTGAATTGGAGATTAACCATAGCCATCGCCATTTTGCAAACGAGGTAGTGATATTCATGTTCACACTGATGGTTCTAGATACACTATTGGGGGAATGCTATAAATGCCATCTTGCTAAACCTAGCGAAATTAACCATGATATCACCATTCCTCTTCAAAGCTTTTATCAATCTAAAGATGAAATCCATGCTCACATGTTGTCATGGCTTGTGTGGCATGGGTAAGGGCTTTTATATTCTTGCACGAGGCTCTAGGGTAGTGGAGCCATATTATGATCACCCCCCAATATGAAGACATGTGTCACCCAATTTTGTACATGTTTTTAAGTAAGTACTTGTAGTAGAAAAGATGACGCGTCAAGCTCTCCTTTCACATTTGTTTGGAGGCATAATGCTTTAATATTGACTCTCTTATGACCTAAGCACTCATTCTCATAGTTTTCCATGTTTCAAGTTTGAATTCCAACTTTATTAAAGTAATTGTGCCATGGATTAGTGCTAAAAAGATAGGCACCATAATACTGGCCTAGCTCTGAAGGGAAATGAGCAAAGTACCACTCTTCACAAGAGACATGTAAACTATATACAATGAACCTACAACATTTTCATTTTCACCTATAAAAAGTGTTTTCTCAATCTTGTAAATTCCACAAAATGTTATGATATTTTAGCCCAACAAAACAAGAAACCTTTAAGTTTTGTGATTTGTTGAGAAAAACTTGTGAGAACACTTGGAAACTACGTAGAGAGCCATACACATATGAGTACGGTATCATAGGTAAAGCCGGTCACCCTCGTCGTGGGGTTTCCTTTAACTTCAATCAATCAATCTCTCTTTTTCTCTCTCACTCGCTCTCACTCTATGAATCTCTCTTTCTCTCACTCTCACTCGCTCTCACTCTAGCTGTCTATAATAAAAAACACACACACAAACTCTCTCTCTCTCTCTCTCTCACACACACACACACACACTCGCTTGCTCTCTTTCCTCATGAATATGAAGGCTCGCCCTTCATTAGTTTGTTTCACCACCGCCATTTTTGCCAAATTCCCCTTTCAGCAACTTTCTCAGTGATCAGCCTCGCCCCCTAGCTACTCCCCCTCAATTCACGTTTGCTCCCCTCGCTCACAGCTTTGCCTCCACCTTCCCAGCTCATCGACCCTCCAGCTACCCCCGTTGCTCGTGCACCTTTCCTACTTGCACAGCAGTATCCAGACACTTCCGCCTTCTGCAGTCTAATATTTTCAAGGGCAGTCTAACATTTTCATGGCTATTGCTTGCACAGACCGGGTCGACACCCCTCCCGAGTCTCCTTGGGACTGCTGCCAAAGTTTCTGGTCTCAGTCCTGATTAGCGGTGACAACAGTGTTGAAATCCTCATATCTTCCCTCGAGGTTCGTCCCGGAGCAGCATCCGCGCTGTCAGTATATTTATAACGATTGTAGCTATAGCATTGATTGCATGGCTAATATTGACATGTCTGTCACTTGCATTTGCCTATGTGTAGTATAGATGACTCTCCACAGCCACAAGTGGAAGCTTGAATGCAGTGATCTTATAATTCGTCCCTCCCGCAAGTGCACTTCGTAGGGATCATTATTCCTCTCTCCTATAAGCTCTAGCCCTATAAGCTCTCTCTATAAGTAGACCAGTGTTGCGATCAGCTCCATGGGGCGTCACTCTTGCTGTCAGAAGGAGAATCTGAGAAAGGGCCTGTGGTCACCGGAAGAGGACGAGAAACTCGCTCGCCATATCACCAGATATGGCCACAGCTGCTGGAGTTCGGTGCCCAAACAAGCTGGTAAGTGTAGACCCTACAGCATCCTCTGTCGTAGGAATCTGCTTGCATCGGGGGAATTGAGCGTGTGAGTATCCTGCTCATGTCATTAATGGGTGAATTGGAGCGGTTGATGAGACAGGTCTCCAACGCTGTGGCAAGAGTTGCCGCTTGAGATGGATCAACTATCTCCGACCTGACTTGAAGCGTGGGACGTTCTCTCCGATGGAGGAAAGGCTCATTGTAGAGCTTCACGGCATCCTGGGCAACAGGTAACTTCAAACTGAAGTCACGTAGCTCGAATCTTATATTGTATGATGTGAACCAGCCGATGCCGATAATCTGGAAACTCCTACCTTTTAGGCACTGTCAGGCAGCAGATTAAGCAGTATTCCCAGTCTTGAGCTGATCTTCACGTCCTTGCCGATTGTTGCAGGTGGTCGCAGATAGCGTCGCGGCTCCCCGGTCGAACAGACAACGAAATTAAGAACTTCTGGAACTCGTGTATTAAGAAGAAGCTGAAACAAGCTGGATTAGACCCAGCTACCCATCAGCCCATCAGCGAGAATGCTCCTATGCCAATACTAGAGCGTGTAGCAAAACCAGGCAGCGGTAAAAGTATCTCGGAGTCAAGCTTGAACTTGGAAGGGATGAACCTTGCTTCGGGTCATTGTAAGTCCCAGCTCGAGCAGAAGCCGAGCTCGCAGCAAACCCTGCATCGGACACCCATTCCGCTCTACAAGATAGAAGAGACGTCAGATTGCATTGATTGCAGCGCATATGCTCAGTTTAGCAATGTCTCGCCCGTAGCTCACAGTGTATCCAATAGCCCGTTAGGACAAAACCTCAAGGAAGGCCGTGAAGGAATCAAAGCATTGGCCCCTTGTGACGAACAGCTTCCGATGAGGTCACAAAGCTCTGTTGATACCCTTTCATTTACAGGGTCTCACCGTATGCTCGGAGATGGAGGAGAGGCTACGTCAAGCCATCCCTGGGTCCTTCAGAACCGTTGGCTTTCAGAAGCTGGTTTCCTCTTAGATCCGTCAGGACACCAAAAAGTGCCAACATTACTAGCTGCTCTCGAAGGCAAGTCACGACTGGAACAAAATATGGCGGAAAACATTCAACGCTTTGAAATAATTGACGATCTGTGCGCCGATTACTGCAAGGATCAGCCAGAGTTTAGCGATTATGCCCACACTATGCAGGCACCCGGCTATCAAATGTCTGCATTGACCACGATCACTCCAGCATTCGAGAGAGTAATTTCTTGTTTTGGGCAAGGTTCACCCTCGTCAGTGGACACGAGAAGCAGCAACAACAATAAAGCGTGCGATTGGAGGGACGTGGTCACTGCACCGCGTGTTTGTGACGGGCTAGCTGCAGACTGCAATGGAGGGACCGTATTAGCTCAGACGGATCCAGCTAAACTTGGCGACAACAATACGCAAGTGTGGGAAGCGACGGGGAGGGCTGAATTGTCTGATTACAATGCCGAGAGTGTTCAATCCTTTGGCGTGCAACAATGGAGCGAGGACTTAATCAATTCCAAGCTTCCTGCAGGGATGGACGAACTTCCGGTGCATCAGTTAGATCGCATGAAACATGCCTGGCAGCAACCTACAAGCGGAGGGACGGATTTTTGCAAAAGTGTGCCATCGATATCAACAGAGGTACATTGCATCGTAGCGATGCTGGATCAGATCTGATCACCCAAGCAGTGTTGATGCGAAAGCAAAACGATCGAGCTCAGTAGAAAGCTATTCCGTTCAACTTGAGCGAAATTATTCTATTGTTTGCCATTCCATCGGTAATAAGGTATTACCCAAATCTGTTACCATAATTTGAACCAAATTATTCTATTGTTTGCCAGTCCATCATTTATAAGCTCTCGTTAGTATGAGTTAAATTACCCACATCTGTTTTTTTCTTTGTTTGCGCGCAAAAAAGTAGAGTGTTTATATTTAAAAAGTAAAAAAAATACTGCATTGAGCTAAACACAACTCTGAGCCATATAGGCCATATGAAAACTCACATCTACAATTCAACACAACTTTGAGGATCTCTTGCTGTAAATCCAAACAAAATGGTCTCGATGAAACACTAGAGTGTTCCTACTCATCGAGATCTTGTTAATGAGAATAGCTCGAATCAGATTCCATAAATGCGCTTGCGGTTCTATCATGCAGCCACAATCGCCAAGAAGGGCCATTTTCCAGCGGCATTGAACCACAATGTTACCATGGGCCAACCATGCAAATTACCCAAATTTGATACAAATACCTCAGAAGAACAAGATCTAAGATTGGTTTAGTAAGAAGATTACATATAACCAAAAGCCGAAGAACAAGATTTTGTGATGTAGCATTCTTTCTATGTGACATTCAATAAAATGCCCAAAACATTCTTTACTCAAACTAGTTTGCCATTCATTTTCTTTCTTATCATGCACAAAAACATTACATGCCTAAGTTGGAGTTTGGCATTAGCCCCCACCCATGGTGACTACCGGCATCGATCCCCTCAAGTAGCCCTTTATTGCCTAACATGTGTAAGCCATGGGAGGTTGTGCCTCTAATAGGATGGCCATATGTGTATTGGTGTGTGAGGTTTGAGAGGGAGAGGCTAATCCATAAAGAGCATTATATCCTAGGCCTACTTTGTAGGTCCATCTCCCCTTTGTGAAAAAAAAATTATGACATTGATCTATTTATAATGCCAATCCTTTCTTACAACGCATTGATTAATGCACATGATTCATTGATTGTCCTCTTAGCGTGGTCTTGATTTTTTTCACAAGCCCGTCAATTTACTCGACTTTTGACCCTCCCATGGTCCTTCCCTCTTAAGTCATTTCTCTTTAGGCTTATTGGGTTTAGTTAGATAATTTGGGCTTAGTAATGCTATGTTTTAGTCTATTGTATGTTGTTGGGCTTTAGCATCTGTTGGACACTTCATCCATCTTCTCTAATTTCATGCTTTCTCATTTTGTAGCTTCACTTAAAGTTTAGTTAAGTCTCAAACTTTATCTCCAACTTTTATTAAATGATTAGCCCATTGGCAATACCCCGTTCATTCCCCTCAAGTTGTAACTAGAATCACGTGCAATTATAGTTGATTGAGTTTGGGGATTGCAAGTTGGGATAGCCTCTTGTTTTACCTCCTCAGTTATGGTTTTCTATAGTTTATTACTTAATGATATTTTGAATTTGATTATTCACATAATTGGTTTATTTAGTTCTTGAGTACTAGTATCCTCCTAGTATCTTCTTCATACCCCCTATCGTCATTGTATTCTTCTACTATCATCTTCCAAAGTTGGCCATGTTTTTTGAATAAAGAAACAAAAAAATTGAAGAATTTATTGATTTAAAACAAATACAATGAATTATCCTAGCTTATTCATACGAATAACCTTATTTGTATGAATAAAGATCTATTCTAAGTGTGAATAACCTTTATTCTGTAGACATATGACTTCTTTTATTCATATGAGATTTGGGGTTAAATTTTAGATGGGATTGCATAATAAATTTGTGTATCTTGAATGATATCATAAAATTACCACAAATGCTATAATTCTTATGAAGCAAGCATATCCAAAACAATTTAAAACCATGAAATAATTGTTCTACACATATATGGAAGAAGTTATTCATTTGAAAGTGAACTATTTGAGCCTCTGAGAAACCAAAGGAGGCAACCAATTGAGAGCATTTGCTATGATTTAAGAGGTGTGCAATACTATGCTACAATTGTATGCATATATATGAGAGAACAAAATTATCTTGCATGCATGCATTAAAAGCAAATTTTGTACGAAATTATCTTGGATTTCATGCATGCATGCATTGAAAGAATCATTCTTACATGCATGCACACTGCATTTCATGTAATTAAAAAATTTGCATTGAAATCATTTGCATGAGTGCATTGAAATCATTTGCATGCGTGCATTGAAATCATCTGCATTTGCATTTCATGCATGCATAGGGTGGGGGTTATTGTTAGATGCCTGCCTGCTCACTATTGTGTGGCAACTACAGCTATTTGCTAGTGTCATGTGAAAGCTTTCCGCACACACAGAACAAGATCTAATTGTAAGCATGGCCTCAACCACCTGCACCAAGCAAAAAGTAGGGGAAGAGGTAAGTAAGGGCAAGCGCAAGAGAGTGATGAGGAGCATTCAGGATGCCTTTTTTATTAGGGTGTGCAACATGGAGGAGAGTGAGATGGAATCAACCATATCCAGTTTAGAGGGAGTTAGCACTATGAAGAGGAGGATTCTTGGTGGTGTTCAGACCAATTTGTAGTCAGAAGGTTAGGATGACCTTGCGATCTGGGTACAATGGGAGACAGATGCCATGCTTTGGGTTGATAGCTTTATTGGGAATGCAGAGACCCGCTTCAACGAAGCATGCAATGCAGACCCTACTCTTGCACAAGAGTTTGGTGTCTTCAACTTGACACAAT
Organism: Dipteris shenzhenensis; assembly: GCF_047967505.1. NCBI lineage: Eukaryota > Viridiplantae > Streptophyta > Polypodiopsida > Gleicheniales > Dipteridaceae > Dipteris > Dipteris shenzhenensis. The sequence continues at coordinate 5,451,929 of NC_141616.1, forward strand.
GGACGAGTGTATGGGCCAAGCACAAGAGTAAGGTCGTTGTGTTAGATCTTCGTGTCATAGTGGCTAAGAGCTAGGAAAAAAAGGCTACAATAGCTTATGGGTGAGCTACGTCCTTGGTTGTAGGAGAAGAGCAACCAACCTCTACACCCTCTCAACCATAGAGGTAATGAGGTTCAAAGGGCACAACACTTGGCTAGTAACATAGATAAAGTGTCATTCTTGGCCTATGTCACAGAGAGGGAGATCCATGTAGGTGAGAAAATTGGCTCGGGATCCTATGGCACTGTTTTTTAAGTGCGGTTGGTAGGAGCTATAGGGTTGCCATATCACGTGGAATATGCCGGAAAGAAGTACAAGGGCAATATTGGGACACGTACATGAGAAGCAAGAAGAGAACAACTCATGCAGATTTTACACCCAGTCCTTGTACATCGCAGCAACTGAGAAGAGCCACTGTGGACCATCACACCTTACTTTAATGGCAGTAGCTTGTTGTAGTTTCTTCAGATTTTGCCAATGGACCAGGGTAGGTTCACATGCTACTTCCACCATGTTCTAAGAGGAGGAGCGGATCTGATGGCCACAGCAAGCCGGGAAATTCTACATTGGAGAAGGAAGATATTGCTCGGATCAATGTCTTTTGTGAGAATCTCCTCGATATCATCCATGCACTTGTGGATGGTTTGGCAAGGCTGCACGTAGGAAGGTGGATGCACAACAACTTGCACCCAGGAAACATCTTATTGGATTTTGTTGGAAAGTTTAGATGCCGAGTGGGCATCATATATTGGGGGATGGCCATGGACTTCTTGGAGAGTCGGCATTCAAGCATAAGAAGAAGCAGTCTTTGGAGACAGATGCCGACTTTGCTGAGAGATTTTGCAAGAAAGAGGAAGAGCATGGGCGAAAAAGTGGCTTGCACCCGAGCTACAAGAAGTATTCTTAAGAGGAAGACATACATTCCATGTAGATACCTATGCATTGGGATGGATCATTGTTGAGATGATTCGATTTTTTGAAGATACCTGGGGTTACCTTCAGAATGATTGAAAAATGCCTCCCTCTCATGTTGTTAATACCATTAAACATCATGCACATGAACAAATGATGCATCGCATTGTCGATCACAGAAAGCCACCTACAAAAACTAGTGATTTGTTAAAGAGAGTGGAATGTGAGGGAGAATTGGCTATGAGGCCTATGGAAGAGATGTCTCTTGCCCTTAGGCTTGCAACATAAGCCACATTTTTTGCCTTGTAATATTTTTGACACGCCATGTGTCTGTCAAACTTATTGTAATAAACTTTTTGTTCAAAAATAAAATTATTGGCCTTGAAAGCATTTATAAGTAAAAAAAGATGTCATTTATGTTGTGGATGTACAGCCTTTTATATTTTGTAAACATTGCAACATTTGAAAGCATTCATTCAAGATTGCAACATGTACATTTTGCATGGCATTTGTAACATCTTCATCCTTCATCAAGCATATTGCATGTCTTGTGTCCTATCTCATACAAGATGAACTCACAAATATTGATTTTGATGCATGTGGACTTTGCATGCTACACTCAAGGCATTTATCTATACTGAGTTATCTGAACTATAGTATCCGCACTGCACTTTTGAAAAATGTCACAAGGAGAGGATAGTCCTCCTCAGCACTGGGAGGAGGAAGTCTTCAGAAAAGTAGGCAAGCACCCATTGACACAAGAGGAGGCTGAAGAGGAGGCATGACGTGCCGAGCGTCAATGGTTACAGTTTGAGCGACTACATAGGGTTGCCAACATAGCACCTGAGCATGTACCAAAAACTATTGCGCTTACATCTATGTATGCTAAACCTGGAGGTCTGTATGTTTAATAATTCAATTTTTGTTTAAAGATATTGCCAATAAGTATCTGAATAGCAATTGACACCATGGGCATTGGTTTTGCAGCCAGGCAATGGAAACAAGTACACAAGCTATTCTCTAAACAAGAGCTCCAGGCAATCTGGCCCTTAGAGGTGAGGAGACGAGGAGATGCAGAAGAACATAGGGAGATGGAAGCACCCAAACCCAAGCTTTAGACTAGCATGGGAGGTGGAAGATAAGCAATTGCTAAGATGAACGGATTTGACAAAATGCCAGGCATATCTACATCAAGGTATATGGAAAGTCACCACACCATAATGAAGTGGCAATGCACTTCGCCAAATTCTTGTACGTGCACTTCATTAAGGGTATACATGTGGACTTCTCCTCATATAAGGACAAGTGTATGGGTGGTCATACAGAAGTGACGATCACCCAATCCCAATTGCCTACGGCATTGGAGGGTCCCACTGGAGCAACAAGTGGTGCAACTTCGCATAGAGAATGTGGCCTGATTTGAGTTGGTCCAATGCTTAGAGACTGAAAGATCGCGAACCGAGCCAAAGTTGCAGAACGAGAATATTGCACTATAGGCCCAATTGAAGAGTTTAGAGGACCTCAACACGCAATTGCGGCAAGAGGCCCATGAAGCACATGCAACAAAAGCATGGAGGTGCGGTTAGCTATTTGTCGCCATCCATCGTCACAACCATATGCCGTGGAATTCCTTCCCTCCAATGGCCCAAACAATTGCTTGTGCCCAATATTCCAATGATTGTTTGATAATTGTACTGGCTATTACTCTTTGCCTTATGGCCACAGATTTCATCTTTATTGTCTAGTAGATTACTTGCCAACTAGGTCAACTTATCCACTTTGTAAAGCCCAACTATCAATGGCATTGTACATGGTGTTGGGATTAGGACAGTTGTATCCAGGACCATGACATTGAATGAAGCTCAGGGGGGTCACTTTGTATAAACCCTCTATATCACGTGCGTTCAAGGCCTATATTTAAAATCCCTTATCTGTAAATTTTTTCATTAATAAAATGTACCCCTTTTCTTTACAAATCTGTAAATTTTTTCGAAAACTATTTTAAATAGTCCCTTATGTATATTTATTTTTGTAAATTTTAGGAATAAAAAATATCCTTCTGTCACACTCACGTGATAGGGTTACATATGATGAGTAACCCCCCCAAGGAATGAAGCTCATGACCATGTATACAAAGTCTTTATTATGAAAATATATGCCTTTGTTTTGAGTTCATTGAAGCTATATGATGGTGTACTATATGATGTGGTGGGATTCATAGATTTAATACTTAGTTATTAATTTAATGTTCATAATTATTTTGCACTATGCAATCAAAAAATCCATCACATGCAATCCTAACGTCATCAATTGGAATAGTGTCAATACATTATTTCATGATAAATAATTTAAGGAAAGCTATGGTTAATTGAAAACAAATAATTTAATTGCATAAAGGAAGGCTATGGTTGCATCAATTGGAATTTGGAATGTAAAATACTATGGAATCTTATATAAAGTAAACTTTAAACTTTAATAACTAAAAACTATTAAAGTAAACTTTAAAAGCATTTTCTATTTGCCATTGAAATATGATTATATGCACTTTCATCACAAGCTTTCTCTCTCTCTCTCTCACACACACACACACACACACACACACACACACACACACACACACACACACACACACACACACACACACACACACACACACACACACACACACACACACATACACACACAATTAAACTTTGCACAGGCTTCCTCTGCATGTCCTCACATAGGATTCTATTGCATATGAGAAGGAGTGGTATGCCAGTTGCCATGCTCTTGATCAATTGAACTTGGTCAAGAGCACAATAATTGGCATAACCACCCAGAAGCCTATGCGATGGCGACATGAAAAAAGCAAAGCCCAAACCCTAAACACAAGACATTTACAATGCACAGCAAGACGATTCTTACAGCAGTCCTAAAGTCATGTCTCGCTCTCTCTCTCTCTCTCTTTCTCTCTCTCTCTCTCTCTCTCTCTCTCTCTCTCTCTCTCTCTCTCTCTCTCTCTCTCTCTGTATTCCACAATACTTGCATTTCCACTCAACATAGTCACGGATATTAATAACAAAGTCCCACTCTAGACCATGTGACTTACATTTTTCCACCTGTGCACATGGAACAACTGTTTGAGAGGATTGTGACACTCGCATAAATCCTCTCCCCATATCTTGGTTAAAAACCTCACAGGGTGGATCAAGCATTGGTGTAGTGCCCATTTCGGCAATGAGATCCTCTTCTACAACTCCTTCTTCAACCCCGAGAGCATTTTCAGGCATATCAATACTAGCACGGGCATGAATTGATGGATCCACAGTTTGCCTAGTCACAACTCGTCTTGAAGATTATGAATGAGCATTTCTAATTTCAAGCATTTTCGATTGTGCATTTGTAGTCACAACACGTGCCTGATTTCTACTCAAGTCATTGCCATCTAGTCTCCCCCTTCTCTCCATACCTAAGGACCTTAGCTTAAGAGTCAAGACTGCTCACTAGCAATCGCATTCATTGACAGTCATGATTGTGCTCCGCAAGTTCCCCAAAACGCAAGTTGGAGTATAGACCACCCTCAAGAACACTCACATCTACTAGCCCTCATGTTCGTGGTCTACAATTTCTCCAAGACACAAGGAATCGGAGGAGCAAACCACACCTAGAGGTATAATGAATGCTGACTCACTTTGGCCGCATGAAACTATTATACAATTGCGGCTACCGATTACTATACTAAGTGGGTGGATGCATGGGCACTGCGAGATAACACCGTAAATTCTATCACAAAATGCCTCTATCAGGATGCGTTCACGTGGTTTGGTTGTCCAATTGAGCTAGTCAGTGGACAGGGGTACTCATTTCATCAACAAGGTCATTAAGCGGATGAATTCCTTTTATATGGTGATTCACAAGAAGTCATCTTTGTATTACCCCTGCAGGCCAATGGATTGGCTGAATCGACAAATCATACATTCAAGGAGATCATCTCGCTACTAGTTAATGAGCATCGCATAGATTGGGATGAAAAGCTATTGGCTGCATTGTGGGTCTATTGCAAGTCTTACAAGGTGGCAATCGAGCTGACTCCTTTCAAGCTGGCATTCGGAATGGAGGAAATCACACCGATTGAGAATGTGGATTTTAGCTTATGGATTGCATTGGAGGATAGGCTTCTTCCATCGCCGCAGGATTCTATGGTGTTTCATCTACATGTGCTAGATCAGTTGGATGATATGTTGATGGAAAGCTATTATCTTACCCTAGAGGTTCAAGCAAGGCTAAAGCGAAGGGTGGATTTGGCTTTGGAGAAAAAGTTATTCAAACGAGGGCAATTGGTGTTGTTGTTCAACAGTTGTTTAGGTTGGATGATGGGGAAATGGAAATTGCAATGGTCAGGACCTTTCTGGATATTTCATGAGTGCAGGTCTACTTCATCCTATCTTGCAGATCTTCAGGGGCACTTTATCCCACATCGAGTTAATGGGATTCGACTGCATCCTTACCCTCATGACAGAAGTCTTCAGTGTCCATTCCCAGTATCTAATGAAGCACAGATTCTATGGGTTGAGGTGGAGGTAATGGGGCAATCACAGGAGGACATGTGGCCATGTGGTAAGATGCATGATGACAGAAGTGTTTTGCGAGGTCTTGTCCTAGCCACCATGCAACACCCTATCCATGAAGGAGGGGTTTTGCAGATAAGGAATGAAGTATTTTGGCACTTTTTTGCATGTACCTATAGCATTCCTTCATCACTCTATCAGTTGTTTCATTGTCCTTTGTCTTCCTTGCTCTCTTTACATTTAGTTCATAGCTTCTTCTCATCACTATGGTGATGGTGCACACATAATTTCATCCCTTCATACCACTGGTTTATATCGATTCTCAGTAGATCAATGCACGGTTGCAAAGGTTGAGGATTAGAAGCTTCACCAGCATTGATTGGATGAAGGTGAACATTCACCTGGTGGCTTTGGCACTTTGTTAGCAGCTGGCCATGGGATCAGTTGTGGAATTTTTGGGTGAAACAACTCAACAAATATATCAGTGGCTATTTTTGCCTATGGACGGGGAGTTGATGGTGTAACCTTCGTTTTTGGCTGAGGAGATGGTGGTGGAGTTTGGCAACCTAGCTCGAGGTGAGTACAAGTTGAGCGCTTTTGCAGGGATGTTCTGGCTCATGATCTCTATCGGTGGATTCTTGAGTCAGTTTGTTTCCAAGCCAAGACATATAGAATTACTCCTAGTACTTGTGGGATGATCGCGGTAGTAGAGCAAAGACCAATGGCTTGAATTTTGAAGGAAAGGATCCATGCAGAGGCACAGAGCGTGGCAACGATGGTGGCGAAGAAACATGCTGTGAATTTGAAGATCAGACAAATTTTGGAAGTTTTGTTTCCCTTACAACTTTCCTCTATTGTTTCCCAAAGGAATATGGCACTAATTTTCACCCTGGAGCCGGAAGGTCCTCTGTAGGATGTGGATGAAGGCCTATCCAGTTAAGAGCATAAGAAGGAAAGGCGTCAAGGTCCTCATGGCATGCAAGTAGCACCGGTGATAGTGCTTCCTTCTATTGCCCCCCTTACTCCTTCCCATGTAGTTACATCATCAATAGGGGTGCCTGTGAGTTTGCTAAGCAATGGGGTATCATTGACACAGCTCAATGTGGTGCCTCCACTTCCCCCACCAGGATTTTCGAACGGGTGATCGTTTTGGTGGCACCAACGATGACTGTGGTAGGTACTTCATTGAGGATCCTATGGGTGGAGGTTCCCTCACTAAAAAATGGTTGGAGTAGCTCTAGCACACAATAGTAACCACTGCAGCAGTAGAAGTGATAGGGCATTACAGATTACTACAAGAGACAAGGTCATTGCAATTTTCGAGCCTTTGGTGGTATTTCCGACAGCATCGACTATATTAACCTTGCAACTACAACAGACGCATGTCTAGCTCCAATTTTGTCATAGCTCCTAGCACATCTGGTGTCACAGTGTTCTATGGGGATCTATCCCTCTCGATTAAATGCACTAGAAACTGAAGTTATTTAGCTACAAAGTGAGAATGAGGCACTACAAAGTCCAAATGTGAGGATGCATCAACTGGAGGAGCAGGTTGGTTGTGATTTTGGAAGCCCAAGTGCAGGTAGCTGAATCTCACTCAGAAGCCGCATAGTAGTTGCATACAAGTACATTGTGGATATTCGTGACGAGTTGTTGTGATGCCATACTATCGATGCACTAGCTAAATATTTGCAAGCTTTCCCTAGCACTATCAGCGTCAACATGGAGCAGATGGATTCACTCCTTATAGCTTTGCAAGGAGACGTGCGAGCAGAGTGCGGTAGATAGATTGCATGTTGGCAAACGGTAGTGGCTATATCGACATGTCATGCTGTTGTTTTGCACCAACGCTGACTAGATATGAAGGTTGATGTGGGTGCCGGTGTGGGATCAATACCGCAAAGTGGTCCTCAGGTGCAGATAGTCTCTAGTCTAATGGGATCGAATGCTTCAACAGATGGGAGCGGTAATGCAAATAAGGGAAAGGGGGTGGATGTGGATTTAGCACTTGTTGAAGAAGATTGGCATTCAAAGTATACAGAGTTGGCTTAAGACATTCTTGAAGTTGTTACTCGCTCGAGTAAGAAAGTACAGGTTTTGAAGTAGCAAAGGCATTCCTTGTGCGTTTTGTTGGAGCTGTGTGCCACTCCTTCAGCATGTCCCTACCTCCTCGCCCTCCTTGGTGGAAAGAAGCAGATTATTTTTTACAAAAGTTTTACAATAAGCATACTCGCTTCTTGGTCTCCTGGATCCTCCTTCTTATGAGCCGATTGTCGTCGAGCACCTAGCTACACAAGAAGAGCATTGGGAGCAACATTTCTATGAGTTGCATGGATTGAAGAGGTACTTCCTGCTGAGGAGTGGCATGAGCATCAGCCAATGGATTGGTCTAAACGACATCCATTACAATGGCTAATGGATATGGAAAGAGACAGGCGTTTGAAGATGTGGTTGTGGAAGAGACAACTAGAGATGGCTAAGGTAGGATCGAGTGAAGTTGAGACTGTAAAGCGGTTGAGAGCGGAGTTGGGTGACCGAAGTGATGCAGGACCGAGCAAAGTTGGGGTTCCTGGTGCACACTCGTAGTCCCTGATTCGAGTTTGGAACAGTGGCTTTTGCATAGCCTCGTAGTTCAAAGAGCACCCAAAGCACTATAGGCTATTGCACAAGTAGGCGCACAAGTAGGCAGTAACATATTGATTCTTAAATATTCAATGAAGATAGATTCAAAAATAGATGCTTATTTTCATGTGTTCTTAGTGATTTAGTTGTGACCTTCCTAAGTTGCACCTAGTTCTCTGTCGAGGATTTTCCCGAAATGATTGTTGCACAAAATACACAGGCACATTCTGATATCTATGATAGGGGATGGGTATCTATTGTGGATTCACACAATCCATCGTGAGTTCTATGTCTTATTGCATAACCATGCAGGTTACCAGTAGTGTCTACGAGGGGTGTGCAAGGGTACAACTAACAATTCGATTCTCAACCGTTATCTTGTACGCATGCTATTACTAGCATTCTAACTCCATTAATTCTTAATATATGAGTTCTTAATATGAGAGATATACATTAAGCAGTGTTATGGTGATCTCTCTTCTTCCTTGTTCTCTGTGCTTTCTATAGATGATGCATTGTGTTCATCTTTTATATCCCATAGCGTCTGTGCAATATAGTGACACTACATAATTATGGAAAAATAACCAAGTTGAGAAGGAGTACAACAAAGCTCAGTATGAAGCATCTAGAGAGTCATGACCTCATATCAATATGGTCCATATCAAGGTGTGGATGAATAGGTAACACAAGCTATCAAAGATACTAATTTCAACAATACTTGTGACAAGGGTGATGGGGATACTCCACCACGCCCAACATTGCCCAATCAGCAATTTGGTAAAAAGTCAAAACACCCCATCAATTGGGAAGCACAAGTGGATGTTTGCATCAAGATATTTTAGTGGGTCTGAGAAATTCAACCTCTAGTTGTGAATACAAATAGTCTACTTTGGCCATCAGATAAATAGAGTCTAGCACTTGGTGAGGCAAGTATATTCTCAACTCTGGATTCCAATATGACTACCTTGCAATTGCATCGTAACCAACACATTATAATTCAAACCAACTGCTCTAGATCCATCTATACTAACATGAAACATATGTGATTCATTACACCACTATGGATTCGTGAATAATAGTAGAATCTAAAGTATGGCCCTTCTTTATGTTCTCATGAAATTCTTTGGTTAGCTTTGAACCTCCATTCCCCTTCCTTTCCATCTCTAAATGTAGGGCAAATACCAATGAACACTATATTAGAGAATTTGGGAAAATCCTAATTCCCACGAAATAAAATATAGTCACTTCAAAAGTAAAATTTGATGTTTTTTATTGAAACATTAACTCCATTGAGGACCATGCACAATACTTTCCCAATTCCTAGAAACCCAAGCAAAAATCTTCTGTATGTTGCTATGGCAAAAGGCCTTAATAGATGTGAACATGGCTCCATGGCCAAAAAATTTGTTGATTTGCTAGTGAAAGAAAGATGTTTGTTGTTTTGTATGCATCAAAACCACAAACAAAAGCCAATTTATAGATGTTGCGTTAGGAAGATTCATTGGAGTAAATTAAATTGCAGTATTGATATATGCAATAGGATTGTTATAGATCTTTGACATCCATCATATAACTGTGGTCTTCAAAAACAAAATTAAACTTGCAAAAACCGTTAATTTTTATTTGGTATATAAGATGTATCAAATTAATGTCAAATGCATATGTTTCTATGTTGATAAATTGCAGTATTGACATATGCAATAGGATTATGGTAGAGCTTTGACATCCATCATATAAATGTGGTGTTCAAAAACACCGTTCCATCACAATAGAGCTCATGAAACTCTCCATCACAATAGAGCTATAATCAAAACCATTGACATAGCCAATTTTGCACCACATCGTTTAACATAATCATTAACAATTCCATACTAGTATTCATACTCACAAAGTAGCTCATCTCCGAAGGAGATATTCTTTATGGTTTGCACAGTAATGTAGCCATGGGCACTCAAATTTTCTTGTGACTTTTGAGCCCAAGGTGGTAGTTTAGGGATGTATACAAATATAACATTTGTTCTTTCTTTATAATACATTGAGCTATTTATATATCCAGCAATGTTTCCATACAATACATCTCCCACAATACATTTCACATCTGTCAATGGCTCAATGAATGGATCTTCAAACATTCCATAAGTCTTCATCCTTGGGAAAAACTTGAGGAGAGATCTCCAAGTATCATAATCATACTTTGGACCATTATATACCATCAAATCTTGTTTTTTCTTGATGCTCGTATGTACAAAAAGACCATATCCTGCCCCAGGTATTGTTGATTTCTTTACTTCATAATGGATGCCATCCATTTCGAACACGTGCTCAATGGGTATGGGCAATTTATGTTTCCATAAGCCATTGGATGCAGGATCAAAATTTGTAATAAGATAGCTCTTCAACTTTTCAGGACAATCTGCAACACCTATCATATGTTTAAAATCAAAGAATCATTCTTTTAGTGGAGGAATACAAACTCACATCACAAAGCACATAGCATTTTTTGGACAAGGTACTGACTCAATGTCTATTAATTCTTTCACAAAACAAATTGAAACATAATGTTTTGCTAGTTGAATCTAACCAAATAGTGTCCAAATATAAATCAGAATGTAGGTACAAATGTTTTAGTTGAGCATTTGTGTCTACAACTCTAATTAACAAGATCACTCACATTCCCTAATGGTTGTCTATGCAATAAAATTGAATCAAGTTGGCTAAGAATGCCCTTGCAACATCGGCAGTGATTCCCCTTTCCTTGCATCCAAGAACCATAGCAAAGCGTTTTGCCTCACTATCTTTCAATGGCCCCATTTTGGCAATTTTTCCTAGCATGCATTCTTCCTCTTCATTCAATGTAACATGTTGAGCATGCACCATACTTCTTGTAGTAGGACAAGTCCCTCTCACTCTAGTTTTGGTTATAGGTGAAGTAATACCTTTCTCTGTGTCTTTTTTTGAACTACGAGTAGACATATGAGATTCGACATTCATCCTTTCGAGAACTTCTTTGTTTTTTTCTTTGAATTCAAGGATCATTGGTTGAAAATAATAGAACATATCATGCCCTTCGACAATCGGAGCTTGACCAAATCTGTTAGAAGAGATGGCACTGCGCACATCTACTGCATCATCTAGCATCTGTAGGTACGGTAATAACTCATGAAGCAAAATAGAATCACCACAATCTATATCAAATTTTGTAGGGAAAATGCAATTTTCTGCTGGATTAACACAACCCGTGTAAGGCGAAACATCAATGAACACTGTTCTTGCTGGTTTGCATTCCTCTTTAAAACAACACCACACTCTCATCAATGGTTTAAACTCCGCTTCCACATTCATCCTATCTGGTCGAATGATTCTACTCTTTATATGCTTGTGGCATGCCATCGCACCCCAAACCATGAAGAAATGTAACTTTCTGTTAACATGATGCTCCAAAGTGTCCAGCATGTGTTGCACCATGCCCTTTTCTCCTGCAGTGGACCAAATGCCAACATGGTAGTGATCGAGCAACCATTGTAGAAACTCCAAACACCCAGGACGGAGAACAAGCCAATGCTTCCCATTGTGCAAGCTCATATGTTTATTTGACTTCGAAAAACAACGCTCGAGCAATAACCCTTTCAAATCTATTATCACCGCTAGTCTTATTTTTGTTATCACCTCTTTTGACATTATTTCTGAGGGTGACATTATGTCTTCTCCTTTACCTTCTAAGATTTCTTCCTGCACCTTGGCTTCATACAATGACATTGCATCTTCTCCTTTACCTTCTAAGCTTGCATTCACATTTGTCAATGGAACATTAACTGCAGACATTGCATCCTCAACATTTTCAATCAACCATGTTGAGCTTGGAACTTGCATGCTAATGTTCATATTAGGCACATAATGAATCATTGGATCAGGTGTCACATGTACAGGCAATGCTTCTAGCGATGTGAAATTGAGATGGCCAATATCTGTTGATAAACAAGGAAATGAAATTCATAAGTAGAAACAAACTGAATATTGAGATGGAAAACCAAATTGTCAAACTTTAGGTTGTGTGCTCTCAATGCAATTTGTTTGTGTGAAAGCATTCATGTTTTTCTTTTTTAAAACAAAATTGGAATACTAAAAAAAAGAAAGCATTCATGTTCATATGCTTAGTATACCCCCTAAAGTTGTTGAATCTATACCCTTTCAAGTTATTTTAATCCCCAAAACTACATATCCTTACAATGCCAAAAACCTTTGCATAATAGATAGAGTGGAGTCCAACATTATCTAGCATTGCCCGAGTGTTCCCACTAAGAAAAGATTTGGCCAAGCGGCCAAAACATATTTGAGCATTCATATGAAGTGAATAAGGATAGAAACAATAATTTACACTAATTCATTCATCACGATCAAGACTCAACACACTTTTTAACATTTATGAACTCATAAATAAATTTGGATGTGTATCACACTCTAAAGGTATTACAACATGCAAACACATCTTTTCATGAAATATAGAAAATTAAACATATTCAAGAATACATATGAATGTTTGAATTATGGCAATGAGATAGAATGAATTTCCAAGTAATATTAAAAGATCTTTGGAACAAAATTAATACATCATATGGAGAATATAGCAAGATAACATATGGAAAACACGAACACCATATAAAAGGACAATTTCAAGGACCTGTTGCTTCCTCTTCTGTTTCCCAAAACTTTGAAGCGTGTTTTTGTAAATGCTCACGCTGCTCTTCATTGAAGGGTTGAAGCTCTTTTTGTCCTGGTATGGTATCAATTTCTTTATCCCCTCCACCTTCAATTGTATCATCTTCTTTTGATACCCCCTCTATTGCCAATATTGGTTCTTGCAAGCCAGCCCATTGTCGAATTTCATGATTACTGTAGGCATACGTGCAACATATACTTTCAACCTTTGCCAACTCCTCATAAGTCTCAACAACTGAAACAACACGCCTCTTACAAGAAAGAGACTCTATTGCAGCAAGCCCCTCAGAGAACAAGTCCAATACATACTCATCTTCTTGACAGAAACCCATGATCATGTCTTTCATGATACTTGAACGTTTTCTTTTCAAGGATAATTCAATGTCAAATTCATCATCATCCTCCTCGTCATCATCATCCTCATCACCTGATTCTTCTGCACCACTTGATTTTTCATATTTTTCATCTGCAACATATATTGATGGCTTACATTGTGCATTGGTATAGCGCTCAATATCGTTGAAATGCTTTTCCTTGCTTACCAGTACACAGGCAATTAAGCCATCCATAGATCCAGTGACAAATATATCTGTAGTTTCAAAATTAAGGCAACCGAAGTGTATTTTATATTGTCCGCATGCCTTATTTAATGCATTCTTCAAACATGATACATGATCCATGGTCAAGAACACCACAAGAAGGAATTGCACTGGGGGAAAAGCGATTGTCATCAAGCTTTTCAACAAACACTCAAAGCGATCCTCATTCCAATTTCTACTTCTGCTTGGTCCATACATTACATCCAAAAAGGCAACCCCTATTGCCATTGGCTCTTGGTACACATTATGTATAAATTCCATTCCCTCCATGTTTGAACCGACTGTGTAGAACCTCCAAGGCCGGGTGGAATTCGGTCCATGACTTGCACCTTCACTTTGTCCCATAATCCACCTCAGATACCCCTTTGCAGCATCAGGCAATGGTGGAGTTTCCTTGCCCTGTTGAAGCTTCACTTTTAACCATGAGTCAGAGCAACCACAAATCCGATGATACAATTCTGGAGTAATTTTAAAATGTGATCTGCACTCATCCCAATTTTTTAACATTAAAGAAGGCCGTTCTGCCGATATAAACATATAAAGTTCTTCTTGTAGTGCAGCATCTCTCTTGATTTGCATAGCTCGTCCTTCAATATCAAGAATCATGGCATCAGTCTTTGTTTTAGCTATGACTACTCTACCTTCCTTAATGTCATTTTGAATTTGACCAATTTGATCATCACTCAATCCACGCAAGCATCTAAACATTGAGACTGTGGGTTGCCTACGGCATTTTCCATCTTGTGAATATTTGCCTGCAATGTAATCCTCAAGGATGGAGATCCAACCATCATAAATGGCATCGCTTGTGATTATCATATGTACATCCTTCGTGGCAAAGCTATTGCCCAATGTTACCTTGCCAGTGTCAATGAAAGCCTGCAAAATATATGAATCCATTAGAATGCAATCATTAAGAAAACCAACTTGTAAAAAATGATTCATAATTAAAATCTGTACTTACATCCCAATTCTCACGATCTGGATGTCCTTTTGCAAGCCCTTGTTGTGCTTTCTTGGGTCTGTTAAAGAGAATCCATTGTCCCCTCACCTGCTTAAGTATATCAATGTATGGAGATTGTCTCAAGATATTTTGAGACTCCAGGTTTGCCATCTTTGATATCTCCACACAAAAGCGTGCGGGACAATTCACTACAATCCTCGCCTGGCGGGTGCGGTAGTAGTTCTTTCTTTGGGCCGTGCTGTTATCATCATTAGATGTGAATATTTTAGCAGCATATATTGAATGTTGTCCAGATAGTATCCAGTAGTGGCACTTGGTTAAATCCTTTTTATCTACCCTTTCTAGGGGCTGCTTTGTTTCAGGATTGAAAGGCATTAAATCCGCTACAGTAGCAGGAGGCCTAGAGTTATAACCGAAGTCTGCAGCAAGCTTCTCCACATGCTCTTTGTTCAACCCTCTATATACATAGCTTGGAGGAGCTTTTTGACATCTTGCAACTGGAATTGAAAATGTTGCATGCAACCCGAATGGGTAGTATTTTTCATATTCCACCAAGCCTGATGGTTTCTTTTGCCCTTTTTTTCCTATGACCTTTCCACTTGGCTCCAATTCACTACCACTGCTTCTTTCCACAACTGCTAGCATACCCTCTGGAGGTGTTCCTTCTTGTGGTAGATCAACTATAGTTAGCTTTCCTTTCTTTGCTCCTTCTCCGCTACCACCTGGTGCTTGAACCATAGTCGATTTACCTTTCTTTGTTCCTTCCCCACTATCTTCCCCACTCTTACGCTTCTTTAATGTTGCTGAAACTTTGCGATATGATTGAATGATTGTTGTCACTGTGTGAATTTCATTTCCATCAATTGATTCAACACTTATCCAGCCTCTTGAGTGCATGTTGTCATCTACATCAGACTTCATACGAGATGCTTCATAATCACAGGGATCCAAGAGAAACTTCTTATTTTGATTTATAATGATCAACAATCCAATATCTCCCTCTTTTCCAACCACATCTTCAGTGATTTGATGTACCGATCCAACACAAGTGTATGCACTTTTATTAGGTAACAAAACAAATAAGTGAACTCGTGTCAACTGTGCTCCCTCAATACTATATATGTCAAAGTACCAAGGTATGCTTTTCTCTGCAAATCCACTTACAACTTTCTCAACCTTCTTCACATTTGTGTCTTTCCTGTAAAAGACCCAAGCAATATACAAAGTATCATCTTTATAATCTTTAAAGTTAGACAAAACACATTATCGATAAACATATCTGAAATAGAATCTAGAATTGACACTAGACCTAGTAGTAGATTTGAAAAAGTACTAGATTCTAGGGAGATTTGGCCACAATAGGGAGAATTGGCCGTGCGGCCAAATCTTATGGGCTTCTTTTAAAGCACTGGAAGGGGAGGTTTAGATGTGTAGCCAAATCATATGGGCTTCTTTCAAAGCACCAAAGTTTGGGGAGATTTGGCCTTGTGGCCAGATCTTGTGGGCTTCTTTCAAAGCACTAGGGTCTGGAGAGATTTGGCTGTGCAACCAAATCTTGCTAGCTTCTTTCAAATCAGTCAAATCTTTCTAGCTTCTTTTAAATCACTTGGGTTTAGGGAGATTTGGCCGTGCGGCCAAATCTTGCTAACTTCTTTCTAATCACGAGGGTCTATGGAGATTTGGCCGTGCGGCTAAATCTTTTCAAAGCACGAGGGTTTGGGGAGATTTGGCTGCAGTCAAATCTTGGTAGCTTCTTTCTAATCACAAGGGTCTATGGAGATTTGGCCGTGCGGCCAAATCTTTTCAAAGCACCAGGTTTAGGGAGATTTGGCCGTGTGGCCAAATCTTGCTAGCTTCTTTCTAATCACGAGGGTCTATGGAGATTTGGCCATACTGCCAAATCTTTTCAAAGCACCAGGGTTTGGGGAGATTTGTGTGTGGTCAAATCATGCTAGCTTCTTTCTAATCATGAGGGTCTATGGAGATTTGGCCATACTGCCAAATCTTTTCAAAGCACCAGGGTTTGGGGAGATTTGTGTGTGGTCAAATCATGCTAGCTTCTTTGTAATCATAAGGGTCTATGGAGATTTGGCCATGTAGCCAAATCTTTTCAAAGCACCAGGTTTGGAGAGATTTGGCCATGCAGCCAAATCTTTTCAAAGCACCAGGTTTGGGGAGATTTGGCTGTGCAACGAAATCTTTTCAAAGCACCAAGTTTAAGAAGATTTGGCTATTCAGCCAAATCTTTTCAAAGCACTAAGGTTTGGGGAGATTTGGCTACGATGCGAAATATTTCTAGCTTTTTATAAGTCACGAGGGTTTAGGGAAATTTGACTGTGCGGCCAAATCTTGCTAGCTTTTTTCTAATCACAAGGGTCTAGGGAGATTTGGCCATGCGGCCAAATCTTTTGAAAGCAACAGGATTTGAGGAGATTTGGTTGTGATGCCAAATCTTTCTAGCTTCTTTTAAATCACCTGGGTCTAAGGAGATTTGGCCATGCGGCCAAATCTTACTAGCTTCTTCTAATCACGAGGGTCGAGGGAGATTTGGCCATGCGGCCAAATCTTACTATCTTCTTTCTAATCACGAGTGTCGAGGAAGATTTGGTTGTGTGGCCAAATCTGACTAGCTTCTTCTAATCACGAGGGTCGAGGGAGATTTGGCCATGCGGCCAAATCTTGCTATTTTCTTTCTAATCACGAGTGTCGAGGAAGATTTGGTTGTGTGGCCAAATCTTTTCAAAGCAGCAAGGTTTAGGAAGATTTAGTTGTGATGCCAAATCTTTATAGCTTCTTTGAAATCACCAAGATCTAGGGAGATTTGGCTGTACGGCCAAATGTTGTATGTTTTGAAAGAAGCCAGAAGATTTGGCCGCATGGCCAAATCTCCCCATTTAAAATTTAAAATTCAAATCTTAAGATTCAAATTTCAAATCTGAAAATTTCAAAATCTTAGATTCAAAATTCAAAATTTAAAATTCAAAATTCAAAATTCAAAATTCAAAATTCAAAATCTTAGATACAGAATTCAAATTTCAAATTTGAAGATATGTAAGTGAAATCATATACTAAAGACCCTACTTTCAAATCACACTTCGAGATTCCTACTTTTACAAGACTCTTTCTTTCAAATCGTGGTGTTCCGAAATGGAGAAAATGGAGAACATGCAAGAATTAGGTACACTTTCGATTTCTTTCGTTTTCTTACTTGAATGATTGAGTAGCCATCGTAGGAGCTAAAGAGAGAGTAGCTGTAGCAATTGTAGAAGTTGTCTTTCTTGCTGGAGTAATTCTACCGGTGTGGGCGATGAGGAAGAAGATGGACGGAACGAGGAAGGAAGGAGGACGAGGGCTCTGATGGTAGGAGAAGCAGAAACCAAGCACCAGGAGGAAGAAGGAAGAAAAAAGGCGTCAAGGGCGATGAAGGAAGGAGGAGCTGAAACCACGACGGAAGGAAGGAGGAGCAGAAGCCGCGACGGGAAGGGGTTGTAGTGATGAAGGAAGGAGGACCAGAAACCGCGATGGGAAGTCGTTGTAGTGGAGCAGCAGAAGCCACGTCGGGGAGGAAGAGGGAGCCGACGACGAGGAGGAAGAGGGAGCTGACGACGAGTAAGGAGGAGATGAGGACGGTACTGGGAAGGCGAAGCAGCGACGACGACGAGGAAGAAGGAGGGCGGGAAGGCGCTGCGGTGGAGCAGCAGAAGCCGACGACGAGGAGGAAGAGGGAGCCAGCAGTAGCCACGACGGGGATGAAGAGAGGGAGCGGAGGACGAGCGACGACGATGAGGAAGAAGGAGGGCGGGAAGGCGCTACGGTGGAGCAGCAGAAGCCGACGACGAGGAGGAAGAGGGAGCCACGACGGGGATGAAGAGGGAGCCATGACGGGGATGAAGAGAGGGAGCTGAGGAGGAGGAGGAGGAGCGACGACGACGAGGAAGAAGGAGACGATGAAGGTGGAGGGAAAGGAGGAAATCTCCCAAAATGGGGGGAAGAAGCAATCCCCCCAAAAAAGCATGGTTTGGGGGGAAGGGAGCAATCCCCCCAAAAGCATGAAGAGAAAAAAAAAAAAAAAAAAAAAGACCTCTTTCTAATCCAACTATTGTGTGTGGAATCTATGGAGAGTTGAATTGGTAATGGAATTTTAAAACCTACATAGTTAAGTACACATTGCTAGAACAAAACTCGGATGGGGAACCTCCCGGGACCTCTTATTTTGACATAGTTTTGAACTTTTTTGCTTGCAATTAGCTAAGCAAGGGTGGAGGAGTGTTTTCCAAGAACTACCCCATCTAAGACGTTGTCCTAAAGCTCTCAAACCACCCTAGGTACACATTGGGAGATCTAGGAAGGGAGAGAACAAGGTGAGCCTAGCAGTTGATTCCCCATGAAGACGAATTCAATTCTTTCTCATAGGTTTACTTTTTATGCTTGGTTTAAAAGGCTTGTTTAGCTTTGCCTTTTAAAGTTTTGGTTTTTTAATAGTTTTAGATTTTCTAGTTTGCTTTTAAAGTAATAGTATGATTTTAAAGTGTAATAGCATGAATCATGAAAAGCATGAAAAGCATGTACGATTTTTTTGAAAGTAGGATCTCTACATTTGAATTTCAAAATTTGAAACTTGAAACTTGAAATTTGAATTTTTTATTTTAAATTTTGAATTTTGAATTTTAAACTTTAAATTTTAAATTTTAAAATCTGGATCTTCAATTTTTAAATTTAACGTTTGAAGATTTGTCCATGTGGCCAAATCTTCCTAGTGATTTCAAATAAGATTTGGCCATGTGGCCAAATCTTCCTAGTGATTTGAAAGAAGCTAGCAACATTTGGCAGCACGGCAAAATCTTCCCAAACCCTAATGCTTTGAAAGATTTGGCCACATGGCCAAATCTCCCAGAACCTGGTGATTTGAAAGAAGCATGCAAGAGGAGGTTGCACAGCCAAAACTCTCCATACCCTAGTGCTTTGAAAGAAGCCTGCAAGATTTGGCCACACGACCAAATCTCCCCAAGTTTGAAAGAACGCCACAACCAAATCTTCTCAGTGCTTTGAAAGAAGTCACGGAGGTCTCGAAGGATTTGGCTGTGCATCCAAATCTTGCTAGCTTCTTTGAAAGCACCAAGGTTTGAGCAGATTTGGCCATGTGGCCAAATCTTATTGCTTCTTTCAAAGCGCTAGTGTCTTAGGAGATTTGGCCATGTGGCCAAATCTTGTGGGCTTCTTTCAAAGAACCAAGGTCTAAGTAGATTTGGATGTGTGCATAAATCTTTATGGCTTCTTGAAAGCACCAGCATCTCGGGAGATTTGGTTGTGTGGACAAATCTTGCTATCTCCCTTTCAAAGCACCATGGTCTGTGAAGATTTGGCCATGTAGCCAAATTTTGCTGCCTAAAATTCAAAGCACCAAGGTTTAGGAAGATTTGGTCTTGCAATGAAATCTTGTAAAGTATTTTCATCCTAAGTCACACCATTAGATATCAATATTGAACTATAACAAATGCTATGTACTATGCAGATGCCACATTGAAAGTGGGGGTTAAAGTCAACTTGCTTGTCAGTGGAAAGATTGTTGCCATTGGGACAATATTCTCTACATCACATGATGACATGTGCCAAGGTGTGCCCTTGGGAGAAAACAATGTATCGGTGGCGATCGATATTTGTATGGATGAAAGTGCACTTCTTCCATTTCCTACAATGGATGCATTCTTAGTCTATGAGGCTTTGGGTAGTGTTGTTCGTTGGAAAGCACGATCAATGAGTTGTGTGGACAATGTCAATGAAGCTATTGTACCAATGAATGATATAACATTAGATACCATTGACGTTGAACCTCTATGTGAATATGATGAGTTTTCCATTCGAGAATCATGGAAGGACAAGAAAGTCTTAATATGGGATGAGCAGAAAACCAAGAGCATTGCAGAGGGTGTTGTTTTATATGTCTACCCATTTGAACCTATAAATTTTGAGATGCTTGGTGAAGGTAATCTAGGTGTGGGAATTGAAAAGTATCACAATGATGTATCAGGCATCGATACCATCCACTTAATCAAATGGCCCATTGCACAAATAACCTTTTTAGATGGAACTTCATTAAGAATCGATGACACCATGAATTCTTCAAGTGGTTCTGGGAAAAAGCACATGGAAGATGAGGACCCAATGGAAAAATCCACAAAAAAGAGGCGTTACTGCATGATAAAGAGAAAAGCTAAAAAACATGGCATGCCATTAGCATCATCTAGACTCACAAGGGATGCAATCATAAAAGTATCTATGATTGATTGTTGTAAACAAAATTGTTGTCAATTTGCCGATCGTCAAATGATATCCAAATTACGCATAGAGTATTGGGGCCAAAGTTTGGAGGCTCGCACCAATTATGTATATGACACTCTTGGGGTTGCTTGTCGAAAAGATGACAATGGGCAGTTCAAATATGTCTTTTCATTGAATGGTATTCAAGTTTGTTGTAGAGCATGGTATGAAATGCATGGTATTCCAAAAACAACATTTTATCGATACAGGGAGCAATTTGAAATTGGTATACGAAGGTGCATACATGGTAATAAAGGAATCGTGCGGAGAGGTTGGGATCACACAAAACTGGGTAGAGCCATAATCCAAGATTTTGTGGATAACAATTCTGAGCGTATGCCACACAAAAGTAGAACACTTCAGGATGGATCAAGGGAAACACAGTTGGTGATACTGGATATATACAAGCAAGTTGATATTCTCTATGAAGTTAACATGCAATTAAAGCATAGTTTGGGTTGTAAGGAGATGTCAACTTCCACATTCAACCGCATATGGAACTCTGAATTCAAGCATGTAACTTTGTCAAAAACAAGTGAATTCTCTAAGTGTGGTTTATGTAGTGCAATCAAGGCTCAGCTTGCAGCGACAAAATGCCAAAATGAACGTAATAAGTTGATGGAAGATAGAAGAAAGCACATGTTACAACAAAAAAGTTGTAGAAATGTGTACTACACTTGGCGCAGATTTTCTGAAATGTATCCTCAGACATACTTGTGCATTATCCATGATAAGATGGACCAAAAGAAGACAGCCATCCCTAGATTACGCAATCGTTCAAAGGACACAGACAAATCCTTTCAGCTCCCAGTGGCTTTGACTGGCATGATCACACATGGACATGGTCAAGGACGTTATGGTCATTTTTCTTTATCCTTGTGGCCGTCGGATCCTAACTTCACAATTGGTTCATTGGCTTTGTGTTTGAGAAATCTTGAAAGATTTGATAACCATGCACTTGGAGATTTGGTACATGATGGGATGCCAAGGTCTGACAATGCTCTGCTAAATGCACTAACCTCAAGAGAAGCATTGGATTCTCACTATGTTTCTAATGGCAAGCAACAACTTCATCTTGGGGCAGTGGGTGGAACATTCAAAGACCTTGGACTTGGAAGTTCCCATCAAGAAAATCCTTATAAGAAACTACCCGAACACCTATTGTTGCAGTTGGATAATTGTGGTTCTGAAAACAAGAATAGGTACTTGTTTGCATACCTATCATTACTTGTTGCTCGAGGGATTTTCAAGTCAATTCAATTGGGATTCTTGATGGTTGGGCATACACATGAGGATATTGATGCAATGTTTAGCAGGTTTTCAGAGAGGTTAAGAACTAGCCAAACATTGACATTTGCACATCTCATGGATACTTTTAGACAATGTGAGGAGTCTTCTCCAACGCCATTTTTGGTAACGGAAGTCCCTGATTTCAAGAGCTATGTTGATGGATGCCTATGCGATGGGAAAGATTCTTTAGTGGGACACTCAAAGCCTCTCCAATTTCGGTTCTTTATGCGAAATGAAGTTCCTATCATGCAATATAAAGTGCATCCACGATCATTAGATTGGCAACCAAGTGAAGGTGGCATTGAGTTGTGGAAGAGACATCCGGATGGTCATCCAATGCTACCAAGTGGAGAGCCACCTTATGTAACCATGTTCAAGTATGTGAAGGACCACTTAGATGTGATAGTTGGTATCAAGGAGTATGTACGCTTTTGGGAAAAATGGGCACACTTGCAAGGTCCAGAAGCATCTTTCACAAAGTTTTACAAGCCAGTAGTGAAGTACTGGAAGAGCATGATTGATGAGCTTGATAAACCAAACAATAGTGTAGAGGGCATGTACGAGAGATTTTGGCCAAAGACGCAACATATTGATTGTGTGCAAGTAGTTGATAATGAAAACGATGAGTTTCAAGGAATTGAAGAGTTGAATGATCATTACTGTGGACCTCAAAGGAAAAAGCCAAAACAATCATTTGATCCAATGGTTGATGTACAAAAAGGACACTTTCTTTTGGTCCGACCAGCAGAAAAAATTTACCCAATTTGGCTAGGCATTGCTCAAACTGATGTACAGAAGGATAATAAATCTAAAAATTTCAAGAAGGTTTTCATACAATATTGGGCACCTATATGCAAAAGACACAATGCACAAATTGAGGAGGTATATGCAGATTGTTGGAACAAGGTTTGGATGTGCAATAAAGGTGATCCTCCACGTTGGGAATCTGTTGATGCTATTGTATGGTCATGGGTTCCAAAATGTAACCTCTCAAAGAAGGTTTCCTCAAAGAGCAGCAACCTCCCCATCAAGGTGAAGATACCAACCATTGCACGCAAGCGAGCTTTATCCAATTTGTCTCATAGAATAGATTCCGACTCTGATGCTGACTCCATAATGGAGTGAAGGTACTTGAAAAGCATGACTTTTTTTTCCTTGCACAACAATAATTTAATTGAATACTGACAAATATTTGGAAGGTATGACATTGATCTTTTTTCTTTATCTTTTTTTTTGCAGACCATTGCTTTGTGGTTGCAAGTTCTGCACACTCGACAAAATATCAAGGACTAGTGTTGCATTCTTACTTTTTCTCCAACTAAACTAAAAATGGTGTTTTTGAACACCACCTTTTTTCGAGAAGAGGAAAAAAATGCTTCGTTAAACTCAAACATATGATGTTTTTTTCTCAGCTAATGCAAAACAGGCACACTCCAAATTGTGAGTTTCATATACACGGCAAAATCCAGGGAGAAAGTCAATGGAGTGCACTCAATGCATTGTAATTATAACCCCTCAAAAAATACCATGCATTGGTTGAAACCTTAACATTTGACATTTTATTTATGTTGATGCAAACCATGCACATTTGCGAGATTTGGATGGACTACCAAATCTATGGGAAAAATCAATGAAAAACATTGAATGTTACATAATTACAACCCCTCAAAAGTTCCCAAATTATCAGGATTTTCCCAAATTCTCTAATATGGTGTTAATGGGGATCTTTGGAAAATTTTACATAATTTGAGTTGGGGTTAAACCCCCAAACCTTGGTACTCAACCATTCGCACCTCATGTTGCTGCAAACCTATCCCTTCTTCCATCGGCCATACTCTTGGTGCAGGGCATGGCACACCTATCACTAGACTTTCATCAAGGTTTAAAGGATGAGTATTTGTCACATTACAAAACTAGATATATCCCTCCCTAATGCCACCTGGATATATATGTCACCCAAAAAAGCATGGGGCTAGCACTCCAAAAGCATCTTCCCATCTCCTTCTCAAATGTACTATCAATACCTTCCACCTTGTCTAGGCAAGCATCTAAAGAAAGTCCTTTTTTTATTTGACTCTGTTTTTCAAATAACCCACATTATGTTTGGTACCTTTGTCTCCACTACCATAGTCTGGATACCTCCTTTCACCTAAGCATGTGTGGTGTGCTACTTGGTCAAGGTTACTATCACATATACTAGTCTAGTGTTGTCTTCCTCTAGGACCTCATTTGGATTGCAAGCACATGATGTTGTTTGGAAATAGTGCATTGATTGTCACATGATTGCTTCATTTTGGGTGAGATCACACCCAACTCTTTCATCAAAGCATTTGTTAAGTCAACCAATTGCTTTCTCGAAGATGACCCAAAACCTCTACTATAAAAGCATTCTCCCATGTTGGCCATCCTAGGGCCATATCCAAATCTGATTCCTTTTACATATGCATTTTGTTTTATGCTCTGAAAGACTACCAAGGACAAATATACCCTTTTAGCCTTAAATAGGGAAATGTATTCCTTAAGCCCCATGCTTTCCCTCATGTTTGCATGCTTAGCCTTAGAAGGAATTTGTGGTAGGGATAAATAGACCAAATTCACCTTATGAAACAAACCAAGGACCCCAATGCGACGCTCTTGTATCCCACAAATACAACCATGCTTCCAACATTGGAATATTGCCTTGTGGGGCATGGCCCACATGCCAAAGAAAATTGAGATGATTCTTGCAAGCCTAGGCAACATTCTTGGATGGGTCATTTCTCCATTTCCTCCTGAGAAGAAGGCTGAATACATTTCTGAGAAAGATGAACCATTGCTCCCAATACAAATACAAATTCTTTCTTTACTTGGCACTTCTTTTTTTGCATCTCCAAAATAAATAGTGCACATCACAAGCCAATTAGCACTTGCCTCACTAGCCCATAAAACTCTAAACATGGGGTTTTTAAACCTATTTTTATGAACCACATCATTAAACATTTTCCTACATTTTTCTTGTGCAAATCTATCTTCAATCCTAAAATCACAAGTCACAATGGTCAAATTCCATGCACATGCATTGACTAGAAATTCTGTTTCCCCCTAGTCTCATCCTATTAACCAAATTCAAACCACTACTAGGACCCTTGATAGACATTTTGAACACATGGGGCTGGTGCTCATACCCAGTTGTCATGGAGACAATACACTGTGAATGAAAGGGTACCTACATTACTTCTTGAGATTGAGAATAGCCCTCATGTCCCTTGGATATGCTCTAGGCTCTCTTTGCATGATCTAAACATTTTTCAATTTTTTTACTATTGGATAGAGGAGTTAGACACTCATGCAATCTAAAAATCTCATCCTCTCCAATCTCTTGGTGTTCCCCTTGCTTATGACCCATTGGAATTTCCAAAACCACATCTCTACCAATAGTAAGCTCTAGCTACTTTAGAGTGGTAAAAGGATTCTCTTTGCATGTGAAACCAACATTTCCTCCATAGTTTCCATAGTAGCCCTATCAGTATCCTCTTCATATGGATGGCAATGTGGGGGTTAAAGGTCACTGTGCCTTAACCCCAGTTATGTACAATACTCAAACACATATATAAATGAATGAAAAAGAAGATTAGGGTGGTTCTGCACCCACCAAACTTGTGTGGCTCTCTGTCTCTCTCTCTCCTTCTTCTGTTCTTGCTTCCGTTGAGAGCACTCTCAACTGGTATCAGAGCCCGGGTGATCTAGCTGAGCGTGCGTGAATGCTTGGAAGCTCAGCAGCTCTGTGGGAGGAAGGAGAAGCTCTGTGAGAAGCTTTGTGGGTGACTTTACTTGCATCCGAGTGTGCAGAGACCTTGGAGGAACCTTTGGAAAAGTCACTTTGGCTTTACGAAGTGGTTTTGAGAGCCTGTTAAGAGCTTTCAAAGAAAAAAGTCGTTTTTTGAGCTTTTCCCTGTTCCGTTCGATGATAGAGACTCCGTATTGACTTGTGGAGGCAACTATTGCTTGCTTTTGGTGTCCACATTACTTCAGGAGCTTGGAAACACCTTCATTCTTGAATCTGAGATCATTTCAGTGGATTTCTGACTCACTGTGTCAATTCCTGCGTTTTTTGCCCGGGTGTTGGAACTCAAGTTTGGAGCAACCATTTGCAGATCTGTCAGTTCCGGTGGACTCAGGAGGTCCTAAAACTTCTATGTTGCTCATCATTCGTACTCCGGTGGAGTTTACAGATAGCTCTGTTTCCAAAAACGTTTTTCAGTCCGTGTGTTGGACCCAGTGATTGAGGCCACGGTTTCCAAAACCGTCTGTCCCATTGCGTTCCAGACGCCCAAAAACCCCTACCTATCAGTTCTTGCATGATTCGGTGGAGGATTTTCAGAGTTATAAATCTCTGTGTATTCGATTTCGTCTCTCTGTTATGCATTTTTCATACTAAGGTTTTGAAACCTTAGATTTATGCCACATGGCAGTGGATAAGTGTTGACTCCCATTTCTCACTCATCGGTTGGGATTTTGGAGTTCTGGCAGAAGAGAGATATTTGCAGATTTTCTTGCTGAGTCCGATTATGCAATGGCGCCCATGTTTTGAAGCATCTCAGGTTCTATTTTCAGTAGCGCTCATTACCGTGGGACTATGATTTCTTGAGCATACCTTATGCAGATCACTCTGGTTGCAGTTTGAGCAGTGTGCGCTCATTCGTGGTATGCATTGGGTTGCAGTGGATGATTTATAGGCCATTTGGATGCATTGCGGTCCTTGTTGGATGCGCTGATAGGCCCAAATTGCCTTGTGGGATGCTATTTTTTATGGACGCTTTGCACATGGATGCTATTTTATGCTGAGGGACAGCTTTGACACATTGCAGGTGACGCACTGATAGTGCTATGCTCTCTTGGATGAGACATTATTGATGCATATGCCAGTGGACAGTGTTTATGCTTGAGTCATTTGGCACTTATTGGCATTTTCTTTTGGGCCAGATTTGCTCATATGGATGCATAGTATATGCACATGAGTCAGATGCTTTGAGTTTTGAGTTTTGGTGATATTTCACTCTATTGTGGCATACACATTTGGGTGCACCTGGTATTTGGTGTGATTCTCTCTTGCAGGCACTAGCATTTGGGATTTTGCTTTATTTGCATCATGGCATCCTCTTCCATGCCTGAAAAGGAGTTTTTCAGCATTAAAAAGTTTGATGGGACAAACTTTTCTTTGTGGAAAGAACAGATAAGGGATGTGCTTATTCAAAAGAAGCAGATTAAACCCTTGGCAGGTATTGAAGCTAAGCCTGCGGATATGTCTGAGGATGATTGGAATGAGTTGGATGCATTAGCAAAGTCTACTATTAGACTTCATCTTGCAGAGTCAGTTTATTTCACAGTAGTAAATGAGCAGACTACGGAAGATTTGTGGAAGAAACTGTGTGCCACTTATGAGAAGGAAACTGCCTCTAATAAAGTTTACCTCATGAAGAGGTTGTTTGAGCTGCAGATGAAGGAAGGGGTCTCCATTGCTTCTCACTTGAATGAATTCAATATTATTTTCAGCTAGCTTCAGGCTCAGAAAATGAATTTTGATGCGGAGACTAAGGCAATATTTCTCTTATGTTCATTGCCATCCTCATGGGATACCTTTTGTACAGCTGTCAGTAACTCTGCACCTGGTGGAGTACTGAAATTTGATGATGTTGTGGGTAGCTTGTTGGCCGAGGAGATTAGACGGAAGTCTATGGATGGCAACAAGCAGGATGCAGCCTTAAATGTGCAAAGGGGCAGATCACAGTTCAGGGGGAAGTCCCAAGAAAGAGGGAAGTCTCGTAGCAAATCCAAGGCACAGAACATTGAGTGTTACCATTGTGGCAAGAAGGGCCATATGAAAAAGGATTGCTACAAGTTGAAAAGAGAGCAAAAGGATAAGAAAAAGAATGCAAATTGGGGTGCAAATCAAAAGGAAGAGAGTCCAAGGGAGGACAAAGGAAAAGTGAAGATCGAGGAGATCAATGCAATCACACGTGATAGTGACAATGATGTTCTCTTCATGTCTAGTTTATCTGCAGAGTTGCTTACCACTTCAGATGATGCATATTCCCAGGATTGGATTTTGGATTCTGGTGCTTCATTCCATGTTACTCCCCATAGGGAATGGTTCTCCACTTATGATAGTGGAAAGACAGGTTGTGTGCATCTTGGAAATGACTATGCATGTGACATAGTGGGAGCAGGTGACATAAAGTTTTCTTTTGCAAATGGGTCTGCATTTGTTTTGAAACATGTGAGACATGTGCCTAAGCTGACCAAGAGTCTTATTTCAGTGGGTCAGCTAGATGATGCTGGTTTTCACACCACTTTTGGCTTTCAAAGTTGGAAAATTCAAAAGGGCTCTATGCTTTTGGCTAGGGGTGCCAAGTGTGGGACTTTGTATCCCTTACATGTATCAGGGGTATTTGATCATGTTGTTGCAATAACCGAGCAGCCAAGCACTTCTTTGTGGCATTGCAGGTTGGGGCACATGAGCCAGAATGGAATGAAACTCTTATGCCGTTTGGGTTATGTACCGCATTTGAGTTTCTCTGATTTTGAATTTTGTGAGCACTGTCTCTATGGAAAGCAGACTAAATCAGCCCATAAAAGAAGGGGAAAGAAAGAGTTTGAAATGCTTGATTTGGTGCATTCAGACGTATGTGGTCCCATGCCTACACGGTCATTAGGCGGGGCTGAATACTATGTGACATTCATTGATGATGCAACTAGGAAAGTGTGGGCTTATGCTATAGCTCGGAAGAGTGATGTGTTCCAGGTATTTCAGAAATGGCTGGCCTTGGTTGAGAATCAGTCAGGTAGAACGCTTAAATGCCTACGGACTGACAATGGTGGAGAGTATCTCTCTCATAACTTTCAGCATTTTTGTGATACTCGTGGGATTAAGAGGGAGCTTACATCCCCTCGTACTCCAGAGCAAAATCCAGTTGCAGAAAAGATGAACCGTACCATTCAAGAAAGGTTGCAATGCATGCTTTCCAATGCAAGTCTTTCTGGTGGTTTTTGGGCTGAGGCAATGAAGACTGCAGTGCATGTGATCAATAGATCACCTAGTAAGAGTTTGGATGGTGGTATTCCTGAAGAGGCATGGAGTGGCAAGAAGCCCTCTTACTCTCATTTGCGTATATTTGGGTGTGAGGCATATGCACATGTGCCAAAAGAGCTTCGAAAGAAGCTAGATCCTAAGTCTAGGAAATGCATCTTTCTAGGTTATGGTGAAAGTGGAGAGATGGGCTATCGTCTCTGGGATCCAGAAGCAAAGAAGATCATACGCAGCCATGATGTGGTCTTCAATGAGAAGAAGATGCATAAGGCACCCATGAGGGATGTGGAAATGAGGAGAATCACTTTCCAGGATGTGAATCCACCTGCATATGTTGATAGGCAGCAAGCTGTCCATGCACCAAATGTGCAAGAAATGGTACAACCAAGTACTCCCACAGGTATACAATCAAGGGTAGATGATGGATCATCTATTGGTGGAAATGACGAGCCAAATGTGGCTGATATGCAAGTGGGACAGCAAGCTGAAATGCCCTTGAGAAGATCATCTAGAGTGTCTAGACCGCCTGATAGGTTTGTTCCAGGGGTAGACTATGTGATGCTTACTGATTGCGGGGAGCCTTCTTGCTACAGAGAGGCTATGATGCATGAGGATCAATGCAAGTGGGAGTATGCTATATGCAATCAGAGATGAGTTCACTTATGAAGAATAAGACTTGGGACTTGGTTTCTTTGCCACATGGAAAGAAAGCATTGCCATGTAAATGGGTCTACAAAATGAAGGTCACAGGTGATGATGTGCCTAGGTACAAGGCCCGATTGGTTGCTAAAGGGTTCAAGCAAGAGAAGGGTGTGGACTTTGATGAGATATTCTCTCCGGTTGTGAAGATGACCACACTTAGATGCATGCTTGGACTAGTGGTAGTAGAGGATATGGAGCTTATGCAAATGGATGTCAAGACAGCTTTCTTGCATGGGGATTTGCATGAGGACATCTACATGGTGCAGCCGGAAGGCTTTGAAGAAAAGGGCAAAGAGCATTTAGTTTGCAAGCTGAAAAAGAGTCTCTATGGTCTTAAGCAAGCACCTAGAGAATGGTATCAGAAGTTTGATGCTTTCATTCGGTCCCAGGGTTTTAGAAGGAGTGAAATTGATCACTGCCTCTACACTAAAAGGGCTAAGGATAGTAGCCTGATAATCCTGGCACTATATGTGGATGATATGCTATTGGCTAGCAAGAATACTTATGAGCTAGATGCATTAAAGGCCAAGTTGCATGAGGCCTTTGATATGAAGGATTTGGGATTTGCAGGTCATATTCTTGGTATGCGCATCACGCGTGATCGGAGTAGGAAACTCCTTTGGCTTTCACAAAAAGAGTATGTTACAAAAGTATTACAGCGTTTCAATATGGAGGGGGGGAAGGCAGTGAGTACTCCATTGCCTCCATATGTGAAACTGAGTCATACAGATAGTCCCAAATCAGATGAGGAGAGGGCCATGATGGCCAAGGTTCCTTATGCATCAGCAATTGGGAGTCTTATGTATGCTATGATAGCTACTAGACCAGACATTGCATTTGCAATGGGAGTTGTTAGCCGGTATATGGCTAATCCAGGAAAGAGGCATTGGGAGGCAGTTAAGTGCATCATGAGGTACATGAAGGGTACCAAGGAGATGTGCATTTGCTTTGGTAAAGGAGACATGCGTGTACTTGGGTACACAGATTCAGACTATGCAGGGCATGTGGATAGTAGGAGATCCACTTCTGGTTATGTGTTCACCTTTGCAGGTGGTGCAGTGTCGTGGATGTCTCGCACACAGAAGTGCGTTGCTTTGTCTACCACAGAGGCTGAGTATGTTGCAGCCACAGAGGGTTGCAAGGAGGCTATATGGCTTGATCGGCTAGTGGGAGATTTGGGGATTCATACAGGTGTACTGACATTGCATAGTGATTCCATGAGTGCTATTCAGCTAGCACGGAATCCGGTCTTTCATGCAAAGACCAAACACATTGAGGTCAGGTACCATTTCATCAGGGAGGTACTTGAGGACAAGCGCATAGAGCTTGTCAAGGTTCATACAGATGATAACCCTGCAGATATGCTGACGAAGAGTCTACCTAGTCAGCGGTTTGAGTATTGTCGTGTATTGATGGGCATTGGATAGTATGCTCACTGGTTGTTCTCCCTTAAAGGCACATTGTCCTTTAAGTGGGAGGTTGTGGGGGTTAAAGGTCACTGTGCCTTAACCCCAGTTATGTACAATACTCAAACACATATATAAATGAATGAAAAAGAAGATTAGGGTGGTTCTGCACCCACCAAACTTGTGTGGCTCTCTGTCTCTCTCTCTCCTTCTTCTGTTCTTGCTTCCGTTGAGAGCACTCTCAGGCAATGAATGCCAAGATGTAAATCATAGCTTGACATGAAGACACACATTCAAGGGTTTGTCCACAATGGTGATAATAAATATTACCAAACTCTGCACCAACTAGCCCGATGGGATAACAATGTTTTAATCTCCATTTTGAGTGTATTCCAGTCTGATAATGCATTCGAGAACAATAAGAACATTCCAAGTTGATGTATCTCAAATGCCCAACACATCTAACTAAAATGAAAAACCCCACAAAACAGTCACTACTACAGGTGACACTAGCAACATTATGCAATGCTACATGCAAACTGGTGCTCAAACATAGAGCTCAAATCAAGTTGAAGGAATTGGTGAAAGGATTCTTGATCTCATTACTTCCATCCTTTAAAGTTACTTCTAATCTAGTGCTCATATGTCTCAATGGACTTTGTAGTATTTCTTCACATTTGGATCCAACAAAAATCCAATTTCACCACCATTATTTTGGTAAGATTGTTAAAGGCTTCAATGTCATAAACACAGCTTGCAAGTTGAATGCTTCTTTCAGTGTGTCTAGAATGAGCTCCACAACATGATCTTTGAATACCAAAATCATCTTATCTTCAAGTTTGGGTCCAAAAAATCTTATCTACTTGCTCATCTTGCAAATACTAGGCAAGCAAAGAGATGCTACAAGGAAAAGCAAGCAAGACAAAAGCTTAGAAGAGAATGAAGGATGGTAGGTCCCCAAAAAAGAAATAGCAAAGGCGAACTAGGAAAGAGTTGGCAGAAGGAAAAGCATTTGATGGATGAGAGATTCTGAGTGTTTGGTGTCTAGCATTTGGTCTGCACTTGGCAATGCCTAAAATATTTTGGCCTGACTTGGGGCATTGGCTCTTTAAATCTCATCCCATAACTACCACAGCCTAAATGATCATTTACTAAAGTGGTGGCAATATCTTGCAAAAAAAAACAATCATGTAGTTGCATGGCCACCATATTATTGATCTCTCTCTCTCTCTCTCTCTCTCTTTCTCTCTCTTTACTAAATGATCATTTACTAAAGTGGTGGCCATATCTTGCAAAAAAAAACATGTAGTTGCATGGCCACCATATTATTGATCTTTCTCTCTCTCTCTCTCTCTCTCTCTCTCCCCCCTAGCTCTCTTAGTGCTCACTACTACCCTCTCTCACTCTTACACATACTCTATTTATCTCTCTTACCCTCCCTTACTCTCTTACTCTCTCTTTTCCATTTGCCCCCCCTCCTCTCTCTCTCTCTCTCTCTCTTTCAACCCCTAGCACTAGCCCTTAGGTCCTAGTTGATCCTAGCTCAAGGGCTCTCAGCATGGTGTTAAGGCAATCATCTCCCCCAAACCCTAACAGCATTCGTAAAAGGTCAATTGCAACCACCACATAGCTGACCTCATACTGGCACCACCAAAAAATTTCAAAACAACTTCCATGTGTCGCCATGAGTGCTACCACAATTCTATCACAACTCATCGCCACTGGAGATAGCATTCCTCTCCACCATGGAGACGCCATACTTGATGCCATCATTGGAGATGCCATAATTGACCATCGTTAGCCAACAATAAATAGTTTGACATTATAGAAGCTCCAACTAACAGTAAACTATTTGTTGCATAGCTAAAGGACATTGTAGATATTGAACACATAGCTTACCCAATAGCAAAGTATTTGCTACTGTAAATTTTTCCCAATAGGTATCTCAACCTATTCCAACTCGACTAGTCAAGGTTCCCTTCTTGCTTGACTACCTAGGTCTAGGCTTTTTAGGTCACTATGGGTAGAAAGAAGGTGAATTCCTTGGCTCATGTGGTGGCTTTCCCCTTGTTGCCTTATCCTACATTAAGCAGCTCACAATAGCACATTGGGACCTCAAACAAGAAAATTGACAACTCCAAAAACTCATGGAAGAGCTAAACAAACCCCTAACCATGCTAGAGGATCAATTCACCAAGCAAATGAGCTCTCATTTTCTTCTTGAAGGACCTGGTAAGCAAGCTGTCATAGATGAAGTAGTCAAAGCTTATAAGACTTTTCCCCTTACTCCTTAGCTAGTCTCTAAAGTTAAAGATATACATCTATTGAAATATAAACAATCAAGAATAAGTTACTGTGGACATTGATACAAAGGCAACAAAACTCATATTCAGGAGGAGATCAAGGAACATGAGGCTAGACATGATAATGCACTAAAGATCAGAGTAGGAGGTCTCCTTGAAGGCTAATATAAAGACGTGGATTCTTTTAATGAAAGTTTAGCACACATCAAAGTAGCCATGCCTACCATCATTGTGTGTGTGTGTGTGTGTGTGTGTGTGTGTGTGTGTGTGTAAGATAGAGAGAGAGTAAGCAAAATTATTTAAGAAAAATTAATGTGCTTGTGTGTGTGTGTGTGCGTGCGCGCTCTTCTAGCTCTCTCTTTTTGTTGCCCCTCACTGGTGCCCATGGACCTCATTTCCCTTTTCTCACTACTTCCCTCATTTCCCTTTGTTCATTGTTACTACCATCATCGCCCTTCCAGCTGCCTACTCACTTCCCAATGTTGCTTGATCATTGTTGTTGCCTTGGAGATGCTCTTGCTACTACTGCAAAATGCCTCGGAGCTATAAATGTGACCTTGAAGCGATGGACAGGACTTGGAGGTGTGAACACCTTCCCTCCTTGTGCCTTTCGTAAACAATCCTTTGATCTACTCTTCTTATAGCTATTAATGCTAAAACAATTGCTAGAGCCTACTGCAAATGACCAAGCCTTGGAGACTTGGAGTCGGATCCTTGGAGACTTGAGGCTACAGAGGTGAAGAATCCAATCTGCTAGCCAAAAGAGAAATCGAGTGAGATGGTGAATCCAAAAAGCGATCCGACAAAAGTCTAATGTAGAATCTATTGAAGAAGTCCAAAATAAAATCCATAGATTGGAATTTGGAATCGAAATATAGATAATCATGTGAGGATGGTCTCCTAGTAGAACTGTTTCCAGCCTTGAAGCAGACATCTAAAAAGATTACACTATATCAATTGTTGAGTGTAGTTCTTGTATTGTGGGAAAAAATTATTAAGCAATTTCTAGAAGATGGAAATTAGAAACAGACAAAGGAAACCCCGCAAGAGGAAGAGTACCAAGATGATGCAAAAGATCCATCAGTCATGCAAGTCGAGCCAGATGACGTGGACTATAAGGTCCCAACCATAAAGCACATCAATGGTCAAGAAATACAAGGTACATTACTGAATGTAGGATCACGTGTGAACATTCTTCTGCATAGCATGTATAAAAAGATGGGTTTGAGAGACATGGAAGAGGCCCCATTCTAGATAAGGATGGCAGATTAGTGTTGTGTCCGATCAATGGGCATTGTTTGGAACCAACAAATCAACATTGAGGGAATGACGTTTAGAGTAAATTTAAAAATGGAACAAGGAAATTTGTCTTACCCAATGCTACTGGGACGGCCTTGGTTCAAGACGGCAAGGATCAAGCAAGATTGGGGAGCATCAAAAATCACAATTAGAAGTGGGAAAACTACAGCTTGAAATGACTACAAAGGTGGTTCTATAGAAGGAGAATTTGCATGTAGCCTAGTTGGCAATGTGCCAACTCTATCTGAAGCCATCCAGCCATCATGCCACACATGGCTCCCATTTGGTGTCCAAACCAAGACCTACTAGATAACCGAGCTACTCAAATGCCTTCTCCTCATATGGGGGGCTTACAAGTAGAGTTAGGTGGTTCCTGCGTAGTTACATGAGAGTGGAGCATTGATATCTAACACTAACTCCTTAGATTTTTGTTTTTTCTTTTCTTTTTCTTCTTCCTTCTTTGAATGGTCACAAGTACTCAAATAAGCTCACTCAAACCCTAAGGTGCCATAGATCTAGAAGAATCACTCATCCATCAACAATTTCATCACAAGGATCCACTACATCCATTTATTGCAATATAACAAAAGAAGATTCAGCCCAATGCATAAGAAAGACTACTTTACATGATCTTCATTGACAACACTCCAACAACCATGAGCGTTGCATGATCTAGAGGACTAGATTGAGATCAGAAAGGGGGGCATGTTAACCGATTGGTTAACAATATGCTAGTGCTGGTAGGAAAGAGAGTAGTGTTTTTGTGTTTGCCACCCTATCCCTGTGAAGATTGTGGGAGAGAGGGAAGGAGTCTCACTTGTGGCTTTCTCACATGCACAATGGGGGAATACACACAAAGGTGGAGGCTGAAAACAGTTTTCCTCTTCTTAGTTGTGAAAGCCAAAAGAACTCTAGTACAAAACAATAGAAGAACCCTATATGTGGGTCTCAAACCAAACTCAACTAACTAAGGTGGCATACTAACTGAGCCATGAACTAGTGTAGATAAGGATAGCTGTCATCCAGCTATTATTCGTGGGCGGTGTACCAACCGCATCTCCAGCTAACAAGTCGGTGACATAAATGCACAACAGTCACCCTGGCATATCGCGAGTGGAGCTCGATATCTCAACACTCCCCCTCGAGCTCAATCCCAAATCCTGTACACCAAGCAGGTCTCTGAACTTGCGCAGCTTCTCTGCGCCCAATGCTTTCGTGAATATGTCAGCTACCTGATCCTCTGTGCTGACATAAACTAGATCAATAAGACCTAGTAAAACCTTCTCTCGCACATAGTGGTAATGCACCTCAATGTGCTTTGTTCTAGCATGAAAGACTGGGTTCTTTGCCAAATGTATACTGCTCATGTTGTCACAATAAATGACAACTGGCCCATCTGATGCATATCATAAAGTAGCTTATGCAACCAAGCTACTTCACATGCAGCCATTGCTGCACCCCTGTACTCAGCCTCTGTGCTCGACAAGGCAACTGTAGGCTGTTTCTTGTTGCTCCAAGTGACTGCAGCACTCCCAAAAGAGAACACATATCCACTGGTAGATCGTCTATCTGAAATGCTACCAGCCCAATCAGCATCAGTGTATCCATGCAATTGTATCTGAACCCCAGCCTCATAAAATAGTCCATACTGCAATGTGGACTTCACATACCTGAGTATGCGTCTAGCCGCATCCAAATGCGGTTTCCTTGGAGCCTGCATAAACTGACTTACCAACCCAACAGCATAGCTCAAATCTGGCCTGGTAATAGTCATGTAAATCAAACTTCCTACTATGCGTCTGTACATAGTAGGGTCCTCCAGAAGCTCACCTGCATCTGCGCTCAGCTTCACATTCTGCTCCAAAGGAACTGAAATAGGCTTACAGCCTGTCATCCCATATTTGGACAGCATGTCCAATCCATACTGCCTCTGCAAGAGCTGTATCCCACTTGGTGATCTAATCACCTCAATGCCCAAGAAATAACGCAGCTCTCCCAAATCCTTCATCTCAAACTTCTGCCTCAATAGCATTTTCACATGAAGGATATCTTCATCACTATCACCTGTGATGATCAAATCATCAACATAAATGACCAGCAGCATAATCCCTCTCTGTTTTTCTCACATAGAGTGAGAAATCTGCCTTGGAAATATGAAAGCCAATAGTGACAAGATACTGTCCTATCTTGTCAGACCATGCTCTAGGTGCTTGCTTCAAGCCATACAAGGCTTTCTTCAACCTGCAAACAAACTCGGGATGAATAGCATGAACATAACCTGCTGGCTGCTCCATAAAGACCTCTTCTTGCAAATCACCATGCAAGAAGGCATTCTTTACATCCATCTGATGTAAAGACCATCCCTTTGATGCAGCCATAGCAATGGCTGCTCTTACGGTTGCCATCCTTGCAACCGGGCTGAAAGTTTCTTCATAATCAATGCCATATGTCTGTGCATACCCCTTGACAACTAATCTTGCCTTGTATCTATTCACAGAACCATCTGCATTGTGCTTGATCTTATAAACCCACTTACAACCAATTGCATTCTTGCCTTTAGGCAAAGGCACCAATTTTCATGTAGCATTAGCATCCAAGGCATCCATTTCTTCATCCATGGCTTTCTCCCATTTTTCATTTTCCATGGCTTGCTCAAAAGAAGTGGGTTCTGGTTCCTGTATCACTTTGACCATATAGGCATAGTGAATGGCTGTAAATCCATCATATTTCAGCCTATCCACAGGATACCTAACCCTGGTAGACCTGCGCAAAATAGGCTCACTTCCAGGTGCTCTCAAAACATCCCTGGTCTTCCTTACTCCAGGTGTAACAACAGAAGGAATACCTAACTCATCATCAATGCTCTGTTCTGAGCCACTGGATTCACCATCCACACAAGAGTGACCTGCATTCACATCATACATGGGCTGATCTACCTTCTCTTTTCCTTTTCGTGATACCTGCGTACCACTCTCTGTATTGCTTTGAGGGGATTCTCCTGTTCTCAATCTGCCTGTCCATGGCGAAGTATGTGAACCATTGGTAGAGGACACTCTAGGTCCACTGATATTTTGTGATTGCTGCTGTGCATTCTGTGCAGCATTACCATTTTGTGCATCTACATCAATCATCACATTTACTGGTTTATACCAGCTGCTCATCTCATCAAAAACAACATCTCTGCTCACTGTGAACTTACGTGTAGAAGGGTTATAGCATCTATACCCTTTCTACTACAGAGAATAACCAATAAAGACGCACTTCTCAGCTTTTGGATCCAACTTGGACCTCAACTCATCTGGCACATGGACATAGGCAATGCAACCAAAAATCTTCAAATGAGAAATATCTGGTTTCCTACCAGTATACATCTCCTCTGGCGTCATGCCATGTATTGCTGCAGTGGGAGTCCTATTCATTATATAGACTGCTGTAGCAACTGCTTCAGCCCAATAATAATCTGGTAGATCTTTTTCATTTAGCATAGCCCGAGATACCTCTCCAATATGCCTGTTTTTTCTTTTTGCAATTCCATTTTGCTGTGGGGTATGACTGCATGAATATTGCTGCTTTATACCATGCTCCTGCAAGAACCTTGCAAACTCATTTGAGAGGTACTCTCCCCCTCCATCTGACCTTAGGCATTTTATTTGCAGGCCTGTTTCTTTTTCAACCATAGCTTTGAAAGCTTTGAAGTGCCCAAACACTTCACTTTTCTTTTTCATAAAATACACCCACAGTTTTCTGCTGAAGTCATCAATAAATGTGACAAAATAGTGACAGCCTCCAATAGATGCAGCTTTTGTAGTCCACACATCAGAGTGGATTAATTACAATGGCTTTTTACTCTCTTGAACATGCCTAGGAAAAGGTTTTCTTGCCTGTTTCCCAAATTGACAGGCTTCACAAACCTTGTGCATTTCTGCAACCTTGAATTTTAGCAATCTTGCAACAATATTTTGGGCTTGCATTGATTTAAGTCGCTGTATATTAACATGACCAATGCGTTTGTGCCAGATATCAATATTTGCAACTACACCGGTCCCATGTGCAAACATTGCTGCACTCAATTCAGGCATGTCTGCATCCAACGTAAACATCCTGCCCTTCTTCTTTCCTTTTGCTATCAAGAGACCGTTATTTTTCATATCCTCAACAAAGCATCCATGAGGATTAAATCTAACCTGCAAGCCCTGCTCAACCATTTGACCAACAGAAACCAGGTTCTTGGTGATGTTCGGGACATGAAATACATCAGACAAGTATTTCTTTTTCCCATCCTACATAGACAAAGGAATTTTGCCAATCTGCACAATAGGATGTGCAGTATCATCACCAATCTCCACAAATCCTGGCTTTTCCATTTTTCTTGCATCCTACATCCATTTAGTGTGACCTGTCATGTGGTTTGACGCACCCAAGTCAACATACCACACATCATTGCTTTCTTCTGCACTTGTTACAGAATTTGTCATATGCTGCACCATAAACAAATGCTCATTTTTGTCATCACCCTGTCTACTAGAGGATGCATAATCGTCGCCTTGCTGCAATTTTCCATTCATAATGTCATTCTACTTTTTATAGCAGTCCTTAGCCATATGACCCATTTTGCCACAATAGTAGCATTCAATATTGCTGTTTGCATTTTGGCCTCTCTGCCATCCACCACGGCCTCTTTGGCTCCCCCTGCCTCTAGAGTTACCACGTCCTCTTGCATAGGACTGGTTTTCTTGCATTTGTTGCATATTCTGATTTCTACCACGGCCTATAGATCGGCCTCCTCTACCTCTGCCTCTACCTCTGCCAGCATTTGAGTAGAAGACAGTTTCTTTTGAAGTTCCTGCTGAAGAAGATGCACCCCCATTTCTCTGCTCTTCAGAAATTAGAAGAGCAATCAACTCCTCAAAATTTGGAAATTTTTCACGGACGGCAATGGATGTCCGGAATTGTGCATAATCCTT
This sequence comes from Dipteris shenzhenensis, assembly GCF_047967505.1. NCBI lineage: Eukaryota > Viridiplantae > Streptophyta > Polypodiopsida > Gleicheniales > Dipteridaceae > Dipteris > Dipteris shenzhenensis. Next base: position 5,491,679 of record NC_141616.1, read on the forward strand.
TCCTAGACCATTCAAGGTCACAGAAACCAAATCGTCATCATCCACTGGCGACCCAATGGAAGCAAGTGCATCTGCAATTTTCTTCACTTTCATGTGGTAGTCATTTATGCTCAAATTTTCTCTCTGCACATTGTGCAACTCCTGTTTGAGTTGCATTTTCTTGGCTTGCGTATTTGTGCTATACATTTTTGCCAAAGTATCCCATGCCTCCTTTGGCATATTTGCATCCTGAATATGCACAATCATGGAGTCCGAAATACTGATAGACAGCCAGTACATAACTTTCCTGGCTCTCTCATGCCATCCTTTGAATGCCTGCATTTCCTATTGACTGGGAACATTAGGAAGAACAGGTTCTTCTTCATTTCCTGTAATGAATTCCCAATAGCCTTTTCCCATCAAGAAATTCGTCATTCTAAACTTCCATGCCTGGAAGTTGTTCTTGTCAAGCTTTTCAGTGACAATCTATGAAAGAGAATCAGATGCCATTACAGAACACTGCAAAATATTATGTCACTGTAGAAAACACAGCTTTTGCCTCACACGGGCAGATCTGCAAAACTGATGAAAGTGGTATTTCACCACACAGTCACTTTTTAGTGATGATTTTGCATCAACAGGCAACATGCATGAATTTGCAACTCCCAATATCTCTGCACACAGGCATACGATGCAATTTTTGTGGCACCTTTCCACCGACTAGCCGCGCAAACAGCAAAAAACAGGGCCTTTTTCTGAGTGCCTGCGAAGAACTTTCGTCTCCAAAACGGGCCCCAAAATGACCTCGAATCAGAAAAATAACGTCACTAAGGGCATCGCCCTTTCTCGCAGCATATACTGCGCTCTCGCCACACTGCGAAGGGCATCTCAATCTGAGACACTGCACTCTTGCACTTCTGGCTGTGCTACCTGCAGAGATTTGCTCCCAAACTCGAAATAGGAAAGCAACACTGGTCCTCTTACCAGGACACCACGAACTTGGCTTGCTTTCTTGAGCTCCTTACCACGAACAAGGCTCTGATACCATGTGAAGATTGTGGGAGAGAGGGAAGGAGTCTCACTTGTGGCTTTCTCACATGCACAATGGGGGAATACACACAAAGGTGGAGGCTGAAAACAGTTTTCCTCTTCTTAGTTGTGAAAGCCAAAAGAACTCTAGTACAAAAAAATAGAAGAACCCTATATGTGGGTCTCAAACCAAACTCAACTAACTAAGGTGGCATACTAACTGAGCCACGAACTAGTGTAGATAAGGATAGCTATCATCCAGCTATTATTCGTGGGCGGTGTACCAACTGCATCTCCAGCTAACAAGTCGATGACATAAATGCACAACAGTCACCTTGGCATATCGCGAGTGGAGCTCGATATCTCAACAATCCCCGTTCATTCTCCTCTTCTCCTCCCCTTCTCCCTCTCTTCTCCCCTCTCCCCTTTCCCTCTTTCTCTCATGGAAACACATTGCAACAATTCAAAAGCCACTTGAGTGACGCTTGCAGATGGCTCATTATTTTCATTGCTCTCACAAGGAGTAGCTTGGAGTGGAGGCTGTTAAATTACATGGCGTAGTGGAACAGAAACCAAACAAAGAATAGAGAGTAGACAGCAAACTAGAGATGAACAAACTTTTCCTTCAATACTGATGTAGTATAGATGATGGCTCTGTCCACCTGTGTGCTCCCACAGTGGAGCTTAGATGGCGATCTAGACAGATACTAGGGGAAGAGCTACTAGCTGAAAATTTGATCTAGTACAATGGACTGGGGAGGTTGCCTCTTTATAGCTATGAGGGCGGTAGTTAGATCAATGTAGTCGGTGGAACTGACCAGTTAACCTAGTTGGTGGCACCGACTAGTCAACCTAGTCGGTGGAATCGACTAGTCGTCCATGGAATATTTAAGAAATATTCCCTATACTATCCCCTCGGGCGCTCTTGCCCCCGAACCCCCACTAGGGGGGCCGCTGGCCCCCAGACCTGAGCAAGAGCAAGGGGCTCCCACACAATCACCTTTCTACCATCAATGGTCTCATTGATAGACCTCATTTGACATGCAAAGTCAGGATCCACCATCTAGTGTCCCGGGCTCACATCTGGCTTCTCCTCATATGGGGGCCTTACAACTTGAGCACCTTGGACCACTAGTGGTTACCAGGAGGGTGGGGCATTGAGCATATCTAGCACCCCCCCTCAATGTCCACCCGTAGGTGAACTACTTTCTCAGCCAATGCCGAGTCTCTGAAGATGACCCTGAAGCTGATCCTTCTCGAGTGCCTTGGTGAGATATTTGCTCCATTTTGCTCTGTTGGATAGTAGACCAATTCCACTATTCTGTTGCTTGGCCATCATGCAAGCTTCACACGGTTCTTTGATTTCTACTACTGCAGGTAAGTGAGCAACCATACCTTGCTTTTGCATATCCTTGAGCACTGCAAATCTAATGAGGCCAAACCTTTCATGCCAAAGTCTGCTTGTGCCCACTCTAGCGATGGCTGTAAGAGCACTTAGCTCTTACAGGTTGTTCCTCCTTACTCCTGTGCCAACAAGATTGCTTGCACTATCTAGAATTTTTGCTCCTATCTTGTTGAACCTCACCTCATGGTCAAGGCCAGTTATGGAAGCAACTGATAGGAAATTTCTCTTGATTTGTGGAACATACAGCACATTAGATAGTTTCTTAACATCTCCATTTATAGAAACAAATGAAACCGTACCTATACCCTCAATAGGGCATTTTGCATTATTACCAATCATCATGGTGATGGGTTCCTGTAGAGGCTGCATGGAACAATATAGACCCTTCTTGTAGGTCATGTGACAGGAGGCACCACTATCCTACACCCATGAATCAGTGGTTGAAGCTTCTTGAACTGAGGAACCCAGAAATAGATCCAACTCTCCTTCCGCTGCGTTAGTTGTCTCTTTCCCCTTATCTATCTTCTTCAAGGTACCATTCTTTTCACCTGCTTTCTTGACTCGGCAATCTGCAATCACATGGCCGTTCTTCTTGCAGTAGAAGCATTCTCCCTGAAACTTCTTCTTGCAGCCCTTCTTCTTTTTGTCACCACTAGTAGAGGACTCACCTTTGGTGGAGGAACCACCTTTGCCTTTCGAAGTGGCAGAGAATGCAACATCCTTATTGCCACCTCCATCTCGAGCTTTAAGCCTCAATTACTCCTCCATAAGTAAAGCACATAACTCCTCAAATGACAATGGTTTAAGTCTCACCCGAGTGTTAAGCGCTATCACCAATCCATCAAACCTTGGTGGACATATCTGGAGACACTGTTGAGCTAGCTCTTTGCTAGTCTTTTGTATCCCAGCACCACCAACCATTTGGTCACACAGATTTTTCATTTGGGTTATGAATGCCTTCGTTGTCTCTCCTCCATTAAACTTCTCAGCTGCGAGTTGATTCTCTAGGTTTTGGATCCTTGTCTGATTTCGCGTCTCATACTGACTCTTCAATATGTTCCAGGCCACAGTTGCCTTAGATGTATGCTGAATCAAGGTCAAAACACTATTAGTAGTACTTGTAACCAGAGCACACACTTGACATCTGTGTTCTTGCATTTCCAAGTTCATAGAAGGTCGACATTAGGAGGTATCGTACTCCTCGGATTTGTTGGGTTGGGGGTTCCTTGTGATTCTAGGTCCCCAATATTGTCTCCAAAAGCTCATATGAATCTAGAATAGCAATAATTTTAAACTTCCATAGAGTGTAGTTCGTACCATCTAGCTTGCCTTTAGTGAAGGCTGGTGGGCGAATCCTCAATGCCTAGATTGTTGGTGAAGCTAGTGCAGCTACAACTGCTAAACTCGAGCTGCTTCCTATTGCCATCACTCCGTATGCTGTTGAAGCCCTTGCCTCTCTTCTATTCTTTGATCCTTAGAGCTGCCTGGGCTATGATACATGTTAAATTACTCGGCGCAGCGGAATGAAAACTGAACAAAGAATAGAGAGTACACAGTAAACTAGAGACGAACAAACTTTTCCTTCAATATTGATGTAGTAAAGATGATGGCTATGTCTACCTGTGCACTCCCACAGTGGAGCTTAGATGGTGATCTAGACAGATACTAGGTGAAGAGCTATTAGCTGGAAGATCTCTGCTAGTACAATGGACTGGGGAGGTCGCCTCTTTATAGCTATGAGGGCAGTAGTCGGATCAACGTAGTCGGTGGAACCGACTAGTCAACCTAGTTGGTGGAGCCGATCAGTCAACCTAGTCGGTTGAACTGACTAGTCGTCCATGGAATATTCAAGAAATATTTCCTATACTGTCGCCTTAGGTGCTCTCACCCCTGAACCCCCTTCAAGGGGGTTGCTAGCCCCCCTAGGACCCCCCAGCTAGCCCCCAGACCCCAGCAAGAGCAAGGGGATCCCACACAATACGTTTCTACCATCAATGGTCTCATTGATAGAATTCATCTGACATGCAACTCAGGATCCATATCCAATGTCCTGGGCTCACACATGGCTTCTCCTCATATGGGGGCCTTACAACTTGAGCACCTTGGACCATTGGTGGTTACCAGAACAGTGGGGCATTGAGCATATATCTAACCGAGGATCCATTGGCATTCCTTCAAGGTCCCCATGGCATGTGAGTCACCATCAAGACTACACACACATGCTAGGAATGGCCAAGAGGTTTTACAACACTCAATATAGCATGCATAAATGCCAAAAAATAGCCATTAGGATTTACAAACGTGGCATGTGAGTGTGAAATCAAATGATGTAGTGCAGCAAAAGATTGTGTTGCAAAGTGAAATATGTCAAAGCTATGCAAGCAAACATGGCAAGGCAAAGGCTAGTGTGTGATGAGCACAGAGATTATTTCTCTGTGCTCATGAGTAAATGCATATAGTGCCATGTGTCAAGCTCTACGCTATTAACCATGATAAGATTGCATCTCATTATTACGCGAGTGCACATTCATGATGTTGGAAAAATCTCCCACGAGAGTGTGGGTTTGCACAAAATTCAAATATTCACCCAGAAGCGCATCGCGTCGCGGCCCCAAAATGGCCCCAAAAATAGTTTTGTGATTGGCTACACCCAAGCAAATGTTGACCCTCATTCATATGAATAAATATTTCTTCGTACAAATAAAAGTTATTGGTATGAATAAAATGGGATAAAACATCCAATACATCTTTCAAATAAATAAATAAATAAATATTCTAGTTTATTTTTGAAGTTTGAAAATGCATGAATCAGTGCAACTTAGTTGTTGGCAATATGAAGTACCTAATTGCTCCTACTAGCTTAATAAATATTTACTCATGAATGTATATTTTTCCATAAATTTATGAGACATTTCTACGTTTCTCCTTTTCTAGACCAAAATTGTGATTCCTAAAAAGTGGGACTTGGGATAGACAAAAAGCCATTCATCCTATTATATCTTTTAAGAAACTTTGTATATGATCCAATTCATGCGTGAAACTAAAGAGAAACATTGCACAAGAAACTTCAGAGATTAAAAAAAAGATTGCACAACTCATTCATTAAACCTTGGGTCCAAAATACCTTTGGTATTGTATAATTACTGCAACAATTTCTAAAAGAAGCCTATGTTTCATGCTTTTAAAAAAATACATTGAGACTATCGTTTTGTTCAAGAATATATTCAAATGGAAGAAGTACTTGTTATTGTAATATTGAAATATTAGACCACTCATATTTCCATAAAAGTGCTAAGTGAGGAAACTTTTTGAAAATTTAAATTTAACAAGGTATGGTTCCATTCCCATTAAGCATTCAAGGCTAATGATTGTGGGACATGTTTTAACATAATCTCATGGGGGTCACTATGTATAGAACCTTTGTATCACATATGTTGATGGTCCATTTACTAAATCTTGTATCTATAGATTTTGCATTAGAAAAATGGACTGCTTTTTCATACAAATTTGTAATTTCTTTTCAAAATTGTTGTAATCATCCCTTATGTAGATTAGTTTTTGTAAAATCTAGAAATGGAAAATATCATTTTGTTGAACTCACATGATAGGGTTACGTATGATGAGTGACCCCCTTAAGAACATAATGATTATTGGTATTTTGTATAGGTGTGGAGTAGCATATATCGTATGCTGTGTGTGTGTATAATAGAGGTTGGTGGCCAATTCTTCTTACTCAAGGAAATCCAATTAGGTTTTATACCTTTAAATGAACTTCATTTGGTGGTATAATGGCTTGTTGTACATCCCTTCCATTGTGGTATCCTTCTTGGTCCTATGCACCACTTTGGTAATACTAGCATAATGTTCACTAATTTTTTATTACTTCAAAGTCCACATACTTTTGAGAAGTCCTTTTTATGTGCTTAAATTGTCATATTTCATAATAAATGCATTTCCTTAAATATTACTTTAAAATCCTCTTTAAAAAATTTCATGATGTCAAAACATTAAATAGCACAATACACTTACATGTGACATAATATTAGAGACAGTGAAATGGTAATTAATAACTTCCTAGTTACACACGGTATACAAGTTTGAACTTGGTGTAGAAGGGCATCAAGTTTTAAGAACCACTTAGCAATGCATTATAGAGCTTCATATTTGTTAGTGACCCTCACCATCCCCATCCCCCGTAGAAATATAGAGAAATAAAACCCATCCTCTTACTCACCTACAACTTTTAGGGAAGTTATACTATAAAATACCATCAAAATTCTATATAGTAAATCTTTTCAAATTTTATTATTTTACTTATACACTTACAACTTTTGGAAAAAAGAATGTGAGCATAGGAAAAGATCAAAATAGGTACAAAGACAATTTTCAAATCTTGAGGAATGTTGTAGAACTTCATTTCTAGTATGGCATCAAAGGTTCATCACCAACAATAAATTTTCAATTTTTATGGAACAAATTGTGAGAAAGTCATTTTTGGTGTAGACTTCCATTCTAAACCAACCTTTCCAACTACCTTCAAAGATGTTGGTTATTGAGTAGTCTATTATTCATAATAAATTTATGTTTGGGATGGACTATTGGGAGTTCTTGGCAAATTTTGTTTTGTCTACATTTTTAGATGGAAAGCAATACAAAATCTAGGAAATTTAATTCAAAATTAGTTCACTATAAATGTTATCCCTTTACTATGTGATCCCCTTGTGTGATTGAAACTCTATTGATAACCTTGTTTAAGGGTTATAAACTTAGGTAGAGATGAAAATCTATTTGACATAATTAAATGGTTACGGTAATTTGATTATTTTTGTTTCTTGTCTCTCAAGATTCTTTGCTAATTAATGTTTAGTTTGTAGATTTAAGCTCAGGGGGTGCACTACAAAGCAACCCTTGGTATTACATGCATTCAAGGGGTATTTGAAAAACACCTCAACTAAAATTTTCCCCCAAATAAAATCACCCCTCTTTCCTTCTGAACTAAATAAATTTTCTCTAAAGTTGAATTAAAAAACCCCTCTTGGCATTATAATCCTGTTAAATGTTTTCCAAAAGGTAAGTTCAAATACCCCTCCTTTTGAATGCATGTAGTACACTAAAATTTTTGGAGGTGAACCCCTCGAGGATTTAAGTAAGTGAATTACATGGGGAATATCATAGCCATTCCACCCACATTAGGTTAAAAGGTTGTGTACTTCTATATCTCTTTGCACTTCAAAGGCACGAAAGGGCACCAATGCATCCTACCTCACATGGTCCCATTGTTAGTTGGTGGGTTTCATTTGACACTCTTCCAACCAAGCCAAACCTACCCTAACTAAATGTCTAAATTCAATCCATGCTAAATGCTCCAATATTTCTTATTAATTATACTATACTCTATCATGAAGATACAATTTTGCAATAAATCATGATATGTCCTAAAACACACCACCAAGCTAGTCCTATATACCATCATAGTTGGTGTTCTATGTATATCAATGCTTTGACATATCAGCAAAAGTATTGAAGGAGATGATAATTTGGATATGGTAATAGGCTAGAAAAAATGAGGTCAGGCTGCATAACAAAGCAAGGATGAGAGCCCCAAGGAGGGGTGCTTGCCACTAAGTAGGGAGAGACTATTTATATTCAAGGATTTTCCCTTTTAATGTAATCATATGATTATAGGCCACAAAACTCACAATTTAAGGATAGAAGATACTTATAACCATTGATCTTGGCGTGTGTTGCAATAGCATACATGACAACAACTTCCATTGCCTTTCAATGTTTCATGTTAATTAGATAGCAAGCCATGTCAAGAAATGATTTAGATCTTTTACAAACAATCAATGGTCTCATGGGATTTCTTTTAGAAGATCAATGTCCCTTCTAAGAGTAGCAAAAATCTCATTTTGGAGTTTTCATATAGGTTGACTAAAGAGAAAATGCTCTTTACTCCATTTTCATTTCATAAGTAGTTGCCGAGGTTTTTGCCCACCACAAAGTTCTTCTATTTTCATGTAAAATCTCTAAAGTGGAGCTTGTTTTGCTAACATCCTTTCAAAGATTCACATGTTTATCCCTTGTAGTTTGTCTTTATGGATCTATTTGATAATGCTTTAGAAGGAATCTCTCAAAATAAGGCATGATCTAGCCATGAATATTTATAATATAACCATTGGCGGTGCATGAGTATTGATTTTCAAATGTCCCTTTTTGTGAGATTTCATCATAGGGAATATTCATTGGGTTGGAGTTATCGGATTTAATTTCAAAACTATAACTCAAAAGGGCCAAAAATATGAATGGTTGGAATAGGATTTTTATAGGATTAATATTCACTTCAGGATTTTTAAAAAAAAATCACTATATGGCTAACCCGACAAATGGGTTGGGGAAAATAAGTATTATAATTTGGAGCATTGCTATGTGCTCTAGGATCCAAGGTGGGTTTGGCCCCCAAGTTTTAATACTTAAAAACTTGTTTATGTGGATGTTCAATAATCAAAACATGAGTGGAGGGCAAGTACAATTTTCCTTAGAGAACCCTAGCACCAACTCTTAGACCAATGAAGCTAAAAGGAAACATGGCATGCTTGTAGACTAACCAAGAGAAAAAGAAACACGACATGATAGGACAAAGCGAACATTCACCCACCTGCAAGGACATGCCTGTAGCCTACCTAACCACATTGTCATGCTTGTAGCCTACCTAACCACATTGTCACATGTAGGCCCAAGAAGAGAGGGCAAAGCGTAGCTCTCATGAGATGGCTCTCTTGAGAAGACCAAAGGTTGAGAGTAGAATTTAAACGTTTTACATTGTGAGATGTAGTCCGAAGCACGTTCTTTAGAGCAAGGTTGAGTTGAACTTTTGTATACTTGATCTTGTAGTTCAATTAACGCAAATGGCTCTTCACGTTGCGAACAGCAGGTACCTGGGCGTGTCTTCCATCTCTGTATATCGTCACTTCGTCTTTCAAAATCGTTCATTTCCTGCCACAACAATCGCAACCGCATCCCCGCAGCAGCCTTTCGAGCACTCGGAATCAATCTCCCTCTTAATCTCTCCTTCTTCCCACCTCCACAGTTCTGGGTTTCTCAACCTTCTCCCCAGCTGCTGTGGGCTTCACCTGCTTGCCGCAGCGAGCGAGAAAGATCCTTCTGCGATCGTAGAATCAAGCGAGAGTGGCAGCAATCTCGTCAAAGTTTCGGATCCAGTCAACCTTCCGAGGCCTCTTTCAATTACGGATTTGGAATCTGCTCTTGTGCATGGATCGGAGCTTCGCGTTGCTTACCAGGGAGTTCCTGGAGCCTACAGTGAGGCCGCAGCGTCCAAAGCATATCCTGATTGTGAACCCGTTCCTTGCGATCAATTCGAGACGGCCTTCGAATCTGTAGAGCTCTGGATTGCAGACAGGGCTGTGTTGCCGATTGAGAATTCCCTTGGCGGAAGCATCCACCGCAATTACGACTTACTTCTTCGCCATAGCTTACACATCGTGGGTGAGGTGCAGCTTCCGGTTCACCACTGCTTGCTCGGGATTCCCGGAGTCAAGAAAGAGGAGCTCAACCGCGTTATCAGCCACCCGCAAGCACTTGCGCAATGCGAACACACTCTGACAAGGCTGGGTCTGAATGTAATCCGCGAGGCGGTGGACGACACTGCAGGGGCTGCCCAATTCGTCGCTGCTCGAGGGCTTAAGGACACGGCGGCTATCGGAAGCTCTAGGGCAGCTGAGATCTATGGCCTGGAGGTCTTAGCGGATGGCATTCAAGACGATGCAAGCAATATGACAAGGTTTGTCATGCTGGCGAGGGAACCGATCATTCCACGCACCGACAGACCGTTCAAGACGAGCATCGTCTTCGCGCACGACGAATCGACAGGCATTCTGTTCAAGGTATTGTCTGCATTTGCATTTCGAAACATCAATCTTACAAAGATAGAGAGCCGCCCACAAAGGAAGCGACCGCTGAGAGTGGTGGACGACAGCGACCGAGGGATAGCCAAGTACTTCGAGTACCTCTTCTACGTTGATTTTGAAGCATCAATGGCAGACGCGAGGGCTCAGAACGCCATGGCCGAGCTCCAAGAATTCACCACATTTCTGAGAGTTCTTGGAAGCTATCCAATGGACATGACGCCGCTGAGCTTGCATCGCTTAGATTACTCCACAAATTAGCCTTCCTTGGCATCTAGAGTTGTATTTTGGTTGAGTGTTAGCATTTGAATGTGGATATTGTCCATCATGGATTTCTTGAGTTGCATTCTTGAGTTGCATGTGGTGCCACTCTTTTCTCCATGAGATGCATGTCGTGCCATTGTTCTCAATGAGGTGTCCCATGGGTGTAATTGCCTACTCTAGCGTGCCTAGACAGAAAGCCCCCTCTCACAAAAAAAAGAATTACATTGACATACTCACAAAATGTAGTATGCTCACATTAGTGGAGGTTCAAAGTTCCATGGAGCCCATTTTAGGGGACCTTCAATTTTTTTGCCTTTCCAAAGATGAACTCCTTATCCCAAATTTGAACCCATCAACCTTAAACGAAATCTACATTAAGGTGTAGATTTTGTGTAATTTCAATAGAAACTTATCTACGTTCTTTAGATAGTTTCTGCATGTTGTAAATTATATAATGGTTCAATGTTAATAGAAAATACAAAACCTAAAACTATTATAGAGGAACAAATTGATGCAGTAGATAATGTTACAAAAAAGGAAAACTAAATGTAAAATTTTGCTACAATGTCAAAAATAAGGAGAATGTGTGTGTGTGTGTACGCACATGCACATGTGCACGTGTGTGCGCATGCACGTATTTGTGTGCATCCAATCATTTTTTCATTTTGTTTACAAAACTCCAACATAGCCAATTCATAACTTTAAGACAAATATAATAATTATTGACAAAAAACATAAAAACATAACAACATTAATGGACCAATGACAAAAGAAGTCATAATGACATGCCTAGAAATCTTATGAATTGAACAATTCATCTGTCGGAGCTATATTTTTATTGTAGTTACTACAATGAGTCCAATGTCATCCAATGTTGCACCTAGATCAATTTACTCTTGTGTTGGCAAGCATAGAATAGGTTTCCAACATCTTTTCAATACTACGTTTGGAGCAGCTACACTAGAATGTTCAAAGTCATGGATAATCACCACCCTCTTAGTCTTTGGTTATACTTGATGATCCTCACAAAGTGTATACATTCTTTAAATTTTGGATTGCAACATCACACCAAAAATCTCAATGCATAAAAGTGGAATCATGTTCTAGTACTGTGCAAAAAACAATACACGCCTAAGGCACCACGAGGGCACCACTGATGGAATATATGGATTGTGTGACCTAGCCTATAAGGACATGAAAGGGATCTCCCTGAATTTGTAGTACATACCTGTAGTGGGTCTCAATGGTGACTCACGTGTCGTGGGGTAGTTAAAGATATGTCGATGGAGCTTCCACTCCCGGCTACTCTGGGAGCAATGCATAGCACGAGTCATCCACAAGTGTCACTCAAGCAGCCTCCGGATTGTTGCAATGTGGTTTCATATGAAAAAGAGGGAAGGGGAAGAGGGGAGGGGAGAGGGAGAAGGAGGGAGAAGGGAGGAGGAGAAAGGGAAGAAGGAGAAGGGAGTGAAGGGGGATAGAGTGACAACCACAAAGGCACTACAATGGAAACAAGAGAACACCCAAAACACTCTCTTGGAAGAGAAGAGGGAGCTTGCATTCAAACTTGTGCAAACAACAATGAAGACCAAAGTCAACCATTTGGCCTTTAATACAAGTCACCTTTTGAAGGGATGGCCAACCCTTTTTCTTTTTAGCACTCTCCCTCACTTTACAACCATGGGCTCTTGGGATCGTAGGGCACCAAGGCATATTGCTATTCTTACCGACTCTTCCTACTAGCGGAAATAGCGCTTGTGTTAACCATATTAAAGCGCTTGGGACAAGTGGGACAAGCCTGGTATTAGGAGGTGGTCCTAACCGGTTCCCAAACAACGCTTGTGTTAGCCTCGCCACTCCTAGGCTCGAGCGATTTGGGGCTCAAATTCCCTGAGCGCCCTCACACCTTCACCTATTGGGGGTTTGAACCTTGTAGACTAGGCTCAAAACCTAGAGTGACAAGGCTAGGCTTTTGCGAGACACCCCACGACAACTCGGAATGTTGCCTAGAAGCCTTTTCTTCGGAATATTTGGGGAACAAACTCCCTAAGTTTGAGCTATATTCCTTCCGTGGCTATTTTCATTGGCATCACTATTTCTTGTGGATGTGGAGCTAAAAAGTGCAAGGCGCATGCACTCTTCGTGGCTTAGAAGTATGCATCTCCTTGTTCTTGGTATGCACCGCCTTGTTCCAGGCGGCGGCAGCTGGAACACATAGCCTATGCACGTTGCCTGGAATCTTTGAATCCTTGGACTTTGGAGTGGACTTTGGGTATTTGGGGATCAAACTCCTTGAGTTTGAGCTATACTCCTTCCGTGTGCACATTGCTTGTAATCATTGATCTTGGTGTATTTGGGTATCAAACTCTCTTGAGCTTGTCCTATTGGAGTAGATCATTTGGCTTGGTCATCTTTACTCATTGATTACCCTGCATTTGGCGGCTGTACTCTGTGGATGCTAACATGCCCCCTTTTCTATTGCTGATCCGTCCTCGGATCAGCTGCAGTGGAGGAGGTTGGTGGAGAGGACTGACTACAGGATGGCGTAGCGGTCCACCTGCCTGGACGTGAGGCGAGTGACATACGAGCGATACTTTCAAAAATGGGTGGCATGCATATCCTCATAAAGCGAGGTGGTGATGCCCATGGAGGTTGCAGACGCGGAGGTCCTGATACTGAGTTGGACCAATGTTGGGGTTGAAGACAATGTGGTTGGTCAGATTGTGAATGAGGTCATCGATGACGTGGTTGTGAATGAGAAGATCATGGAGGAGTAAGAGGATGAGGCCATTGAAATGGATGGTGGTGATGACGGTTGGATCCAGCACACCGTAGGTGTCATTGAATGACTAGAAGCGAAAGCAAAAACCCTCCTGCGTCATTTCTTTTGGAAAGTTGTACTTAGGATTGTACAACACATTGGGGTCCTATTGCTAGAGAGCTCAAAAGGCAGCCCAAGTCCAACGTCATTCCATGGGCATGTAGAGTGGGTGGACATGACGATTGATGGGTGCGCAGTAGCGCCAAAATTTCTATAGTGCCAATTTGGCTGTAGACCAGCATTTGCATCGGTCGTGGGGACGGGGGCATTGGGGGAAAGGTTGTATCCTCCTCTTGTGGGCTCGGGATGCGTGCGGCACCAGTCATCGAATAATTGCGATATGAACTGTGTGAGAGGGCGCACCTCAAGAATTTTGTAGAGGTGGAGGTTGGAGCCCTCAAGCTGGTGCTTCTAATGGTGTAGTAGCGCACTATCCGGTAACTCTTGGAAGGACTGCAAGTCTAGACGCCAATGAACATATTTAGGATGAGACCTTGGCAGGGATGGCGGAGCTTCGACATCGTCAAGCAGCATTGGCTCTATCTCTGGGGGGCCTGCAAGAGTCGTGGCATTGGTGCTTTGTACATAATGTGCTGCTTTGAGCAGCATGTTGAAGGCTTCGTCGAGGAGGTCGATCGGAGCATTGGAGGTCATGGGGTTCGTGCTGTGCGGTGTGTTAGAGGAATTGGACGAGTCTCGGGCAGTGTTGTCCGAGGGAGAGGAGGTTGGGCAACTTGTTTGTTGGGTTGGGCGGGATCTAGTGGAGGCAGTAATGGAATATCTGCAGGGGGCGGTGGTATGAAAGAGGGTGATTGCCTTTTGTTCCTTGTCCTCAGTTATTTCCTCAGGGTATGCTACGTGAATTGTTTCAAAATTCCTCAGCAAGTACTGAAGTGAGTCATGGAGAGCTTGTAGCACTCGATTAAAGAGTATTATTATTCCAAGGGGTTGGTAGGTGGTGGACTGGTAGGCCACAAGGTGTCCTTGAGCATGGACTGCAGAGGCTCAGCCATAGGTCTACATCCAAGTTATGTCTGCATGCAGAATTTTGGGAGTGCAGACCCATGGCGTGAGTTGCATCACCTCATCATCCATAGGATAATTAAGGGACTCAGTGATGACATGGAACTAGCCTTGAAAATTAAGAAGAATGGGATGGGCGGATAGGCTTTGGAGATTAGAGGGGTGGAGAAGAGATAGGGAGGTGGGCTAAAGGTCAAGAGAAAAATAAGACATGGCTAAGATGGGGCGGCAGTGGTCGAGATTACGACGAGAAATATTTTGAAGGGTGTTAGGCAGTAGTGGAGTAGTGAGGTCTAGGTGGAAGGTAAGGTCTTGTGCGCGGAGTGCATCAAAGTGCATTTGCAGGGTTTAGGCGATGGTGCGTGGTGCAAGTGTATACGTTTCTAATTGTGCAGACACCTCCCTCTACATTCGAAACTCCTGCTACTCGTGGTCTTCCAACCTTGACTCCTCAGAGTGGCCAGTGGTGCACTGTCTTTTGATTTCTTCTTGGAGGGAGACCGTGAGGTTCCTCTCTTGTGCCAGAAGATCCTGTAGGGAGTGGATCTGTTGGTCGTGGCACTCCTATGTGCAAGTGTATTGCTGCTCTGCCTATGCTTGTTGCTCCAACGTCATGCGCTGGGCTGATTCTATTGTGTCCACCTGTTCCATAAGCGTCTAGACCAGGGATTCACTAGTGGCAAGGTCATCCTTGACTTTTGTCAGAGTGAGCTCGAGCTCTTCCACCTTAGCCCGATATTCATTGGCTCAATGTAGTGCAACATGGCCCATTGCCTGAGCTACGACCATTGTCGCCTGGCTTTCATGTGCTGAGAGCTGAGCTTAGATGAGATTGGAGGAGAGTTGCGAGGCTTGCTCTTGCCTCCTCTGTAAGATCATGCGGGCGACTTGCGGTAGTTACGCTATGGCTTCAAAGAGATTCATCTCCATGACTTCAACACGTGACAACTGTTCTGTCGTCATGTGGCTATAGCCTCCCGTTGCCTTGTACTGGGGCACACTGCAAAATTGTATGGCCTCTGCTAGGCCTGCTAGGCCTGCGCATGGCATGGAAGAGGTGCCGGTGGTGAAGGATGCTATCTCTTGAGGGGTGGTGGAGACTGAGATGAAGGGTGCAGTGGGGGTTGTCAGTGTAGTTTCAAGTCTAGTATGGAGGCTGATATCGATGGTGTCATCGCCTTGGAGGTCTTCTATGAGAATAGGCACTCCTTGCACCTGTTTGCCCTTATCTTGAGGACCTAACCGCTTCATGCGTAGTTGTCCTTGTACGAATTAATACAACTAGCTTTGCTCATATTGTTTGAGCAGCTGACTTGGTTCCGGTTACACCTGGGTGACCGGAGTGGCACTCGGTGTTGTCCTCACTCTCTTGGGCATTGTTTCTGTCTCTTCCTACTCAGCCTATACGAGATTGGTGTCAGATTTCTCGGCGAGGCCAAAGCCGACTGGCGGATGCTAACTTTTCAA
This sequence comes from Dipteris shenzhenensis, assembly GCF_047967505.1. NCBI lineage: Eukaryota > Viridiplantae > Streptophyta > Polypodiopsida > Gleicheniales > Dipteridaceae > Dipteris > Dipteris shenzhenensis. Next base: position 5,507,592 of record NC_141616.1, read on the forward strand.
GTAATAGAGGACTGGCATGTACAACATGGGATTGCTAATGACATCCCCATGGGTGCTAAGATCATCTCTCATCTGGCTGCATTAGTAGTCAGCCCAGTTCATCTCCTAGAAGTTCACCATTCTTAGCAAGGTATTGGGCACAATAGATTGATGATGGTCCGTGTGCTTCACTTGCATGAGCCATTGCTGTGCTCTTGCTAGGCACTCTACCTCAAGCTTGTGGGTGAACTGGATGCAGTCTCTGCACTTGTGGCAGTCGTAGTGACAGATTGTCTTTAGGGAGTCGAGCTTCTTCTTTTGCTTGGAATATTTTCCTACCACCACTGGCAGCTTGAATACTGCCCCACTGTGTCTTGATTGATTTGGTAGTGGTGGGGATTACCGGTTGTGTCACGCAAGACACCAATGTTGGTGTTTCTATCATATGTCTTGAGGGATTCTGCCCAACAGCGTCATGTCAAGGTGGCATGGGAAATGGGTTGCTACTCTTCCCAAGCCTGCAAAGTTAAGTGCCTCCACAATTGCCAGGTCCTAGAGAGCGGCATATGTTGTTGCGATGTGGTAGTGGAGTCCCAACCCTCATAAGTGAAGTGCGAGTGGATCACGCAAGCATCTAGCTCTTGGAGCCATGCTTCTCCCAATGGTGAGTGCGCTTGTGAATGCACGATCTTCTACTCGCCTGCGGTTGATGCCGAGTGCGCTTTTGTGTTTTTGTAAGAGGCGTGCCTGTTGTGGCTGGCTCTTCTTGAGTAGCCTATCTGGTGGAGGTGTCTTCATCCTATACGTCCTTTGCGGGCATTTCAGCGGGCATTCGAATTGTGGCCAAAGGAGTGCTTTGAGAATCTGATGGGCTAGTGGCCTCTAGAATAGGGTGAGGGTGGAGACCCAAGTTGGCCTCGAATTCAAAAAATCATGTTCAGATTCCATCGCAAACAAAGTGGAAGTTGCGTGACGAGGGAATCAGTGGATGTGGAAGAATAGGACATAAAATTGCTGGTAGGGATGTAGAGGAAGTGGGCTAGAAACTGTCAGACTTTTGGATAAATTTTGGCAGAGTTTTGCTGTAACAGCTATGGCCACGACCCGGCGGGGTAGGCCTACTTTTATAGATTTCTATCCCCTCGACTGGTGGGATAGTAGCGTGGCGACGGTCGGTGCGGAATTTGATGGTGACGATTAGCGTGGAGTGTCTTGGGCCACGACTGACATGGTACTCAAATGGTGACGGGGAGGTGCTATTGTGGATGGTGACAATCGGTGGGGATCGTGATCGCGACGGTCGACAGCGAACCTTTTGGCAACAGTCGGTGATGTACACGCTTCGGCGACAGTCGGTGGTGAACACTTCGGCGATGGTCAATAGGGTAGTGACTATGTAAAAATAGGAAAAAGAGAAGGAAGGAGGAGTGGGGTGGGGGAAAATGTGGATGGAGCAGAGTGCACTTGTGTTGAGCAACGTTGTTGAGCAACGTGATAGTGGGGTCAGCGTGCAAGAACATGAACACTTGTAAAAATGCAACAATGGACTCTAATCACCTAGTGCTAACCATGTGTGCATGTGCGTTGTGTTTGGTAGGGACTAGTGGGATGTGGGTGTGTTGGGTGAGATGCCTACCATACTAACTCACCTAGGCCTAGACGTGATGATTATGATGAATGCGGTGGAGGCGGGCACCATACTGGGTGGTAGCAAGCTAAGGGTGTCCACTTTTTGTTCACTCCCCAATCCTAAGGAGGTGGAAAAACAAGCTTTTTAGCACAGAAAAATGCAAATCTCACCTACTTCCCTATGGATCTAGTCTTTGAAGTCTTCTGACACAACATCACACTTGCTATTGTGCACACAATCGTATAGTCTGATCGAAAATTCGATGCACACACAAAAAATTTCTTTGTGTCACACGGCATGGTTCCAGGGTGGTCACACGTTTGTCACGAACAAAGAGTGTCATATTAAATTCTAAATTTCTCACTCATTTTAGATTAAATGTTATTGAAACTTTGTAAGTGGTCTCTTTGCATTATGTAGAGCTTAACTTGATTTATTGGTAATTTTTTGAATGATTTATCTAATTATAAATAATTATTTATAATAAATAAAGTCATAAAATACATGCATTTTAGTAGCACACCACATTTTTTTAGTATTTTGAATAATTAAGCAAATCCAATTCGGTGGAAGGTTAGTAGGCACATAAGGGTGTGTGGTTGAATCATCAAATCCCAAATCCAACGATTAGATTTAGGAAGATTGAAGTTTAATTTTTACTTTTACTCCTTAGAGGATCAACAAAGAATATTAAAAATAAATCTAGTAATTCTCAAACATAACCAAACATTTCAAAAATGTCAATATTTTTAGTCCTCTGCATGATGAATAAGAGGAAAAAATTTTGCTTAAATTTGAGTAAGGGAAACGTACGATATGGCCTCCAACAGTTAAATCTCCCTTTTGTGGGGGAAAAAGGGCCACCCAAGCCTAATACCAAGACAAGATAGGCTTGGTATTAGGCTTGGTGAGGTAGGCTAGGAGCATCACCGATCCTAGTGGCAAGCCTTTGGAGTCTGGATGCTGCCCATGTGGAAGGCTGAGTCATCAAAACCATGCCACGTTGTTAGACCACGTGGTGCCATCTCATCAAGCAGATGTGACATTACTCCTTGCCATGTCACCTTACATTGCCACACGTGCTGCCACATGTGCCACCTCATCATTCCACATCATCAGCCATGTGATCACACAATGCCACCTTGGCATACCTCCTCAACCTTGCCACATCACCAATCCCTCCACCTCAATTTGCCATGTCAATCTACCACCTCATGAATGCCAACTCATCATGCCACATCACCTTTCAATGTCATCGAAGAGGCCCAGTACCACATCATGACCATGCAGGAAGAGACTATATTACCACATCATGACCATGCATGGTGCCACATCAGCCAGATGTATACACATGACGATGTGCGATGCATACAATACCTCGATCGATGTACATATGCTGGGTGAGGCACCAGTGCATATTCGGTACCTTGAGGATGGCCTGTTGTGTCCGGATCATTGGTGAGTTCTTGTGGTGCTGTATCTCGAGAAGACAGGTTCTTGTGGTGCTACCTTCGACGCCTTTGGGGTTTGTACTATCTTTTTTTGGATCCAGGCGGCTTTGTTGCCTTGGCGGGCGGTGTTGCTCAAATTGTTGGTGATGCGTGGCAGTGGATGAGGCATGAGCATTGGGCACGGCTTTCTCCGAGTAGTGAATGTGTGTGGGGAAGCTATCTTGAGGTGACCGGAGCTGCTGTTGCTATGTTACCATTTTATGGGCATCGGTTCCAATCACATTGGGCACAGAGGATAGCACCTTGTACTTGCAGCTCCTGGATTTCTTGGGTGGAGGATGGTAGCATTGGTTGAGTGCAATGGCATTGGTTTACCACTATGGTGAGCTTTGTTCTCCTTTCAAGCTGGGCCCTTGGGCGGTGTGCTGGTGGAGGCTGGGGCTTCCAGTTGGCTTTACGGCATCGCTTGTTTGTCATGAATTAGCGAGGTCTAGGGCCAAAGAGGGGGGGCTTTGTTTACATAGCGGGACTACTGCCATTTGACCACCATTAGTAAGCGAAGCAATTTGGTCGCACCAGTCAATTTGGCAGTTGATGGCATAGCACCAGGTTCTTCCTAGAATAATCTACTCTTCGGTGGCTTCTATAGGGAGAACATAAAAGCGTATATCCACATCTTGGCAAATAACCATTAGACTTAGATTTACATAACCCAAGGTTTGCAGAAGTTGGCCATTTATAGCCCTTATTGAGGCAATAGTGAGGGTTAGGGGTACCTGTAGCTTTTCCCATACCTCTCAAGAGATGAAATTGTGGCTCACTCCTAGGTCCATGAGCACTTTGATGCGCATGCATGGTACCTATAGCTGAACAAGCAACTTGGCTAGCTCTATTGTTAGCTCATCCATTAGTTGCATCTATTTAGTCATTGCCTTAAGCAGGGTCATTTGTCTATGTTGTCGGATCTCAACATTACGGATTCTGGCTTCCTCAATGGCCTAGCACTTCATCTTGGCCACCTTTTTTTTCTCTATGCACGGCTTAAAGGGTTGGGATAGTGAGTGGTCCATAGTATCTTTTCAATTAACTTTCGTTTAGGTATCCATCCATTTCTATCCCATCAAGGGTGGCTATTTGGCACGACCCTTGGGGGCTGATCTCAACTATGTGGTAAGGGCCCATACCTCGGTACTTAAGCTTATGTTTGGTGTTGCGGACACTGTATAGGAGTTCCAAGTCTCCTTCCTCTAGGTCCTCGTTGTTGAGGTTGCGGTCGAACCACTTTTTACGTTTCGGCTAGTGCGTCTTTCATGAGTCTTTCCTTTATGGCAATGCAGAGGCTAGGCACTACATACTCCATTGGCATTACTATTTCAACCCCAAAGGCTAACTTGAAGGGGGTACAATGTGTTGCCACTTTGTAGGAGGTTCTGTAGGCCCATAATGCTACTACTATGAGCTTATGCGCCTAGTCGATATGACTGACTTCTACCGTACATGTGATAATCTTACAGCAAGTCTTGTTGGAGCTTTCAGCCAAGCCATTTGCCCTGGGGTAGTTTGGCATTGACTTTCTTTGAATGATCATAAACTCGCTTGTCAGGATTTCTATTGTTTTGTTGAGGAAGTGAATTCCTCGGTCGCTAACTAACTCCAATGGGCATCATCCAAAGTGCGTGATGACTTGTTCATATAAGAACTTGGCGATGGATCTTGCATCAACCTTTACCGTGGCTCTTCCTTCTACCCACTTGGTGAAGTAGTCGGTGGCTAGGATGATGTATCGAGCCCTGGTCCCCTTAGCGTGGCTGGGCTTATGGGACCAATGAAGTCAATGCCCCACTTCTCGAAGGGTCGGCCATCTAGGATCGCGATCAGGGGCATCATGTCTGCCCTGTGTGGGATTTGGATGCACTGGCACAGGTCACATCGTTTGATGAATTTGGCCGCATCTTCAAAGAGTGTTGGCCACTGGAGAATAGCTTGCAGCACTTTACGCACTGTAGCCACAATGGCAAAATGGCCTCCTGCGATTCCTGAGTGGGCTTCTTCAAGCACCTCGATGTATTTGTGTTTGCATACCCATCTTTGCAATATGCCATCCTTACCCATGCGGTAGAGTTGGCCTACTATCAGCTGATATGGCGATGTGTCCTTAATGAGTTTACGGGCTCTATCTTTCTTGAGGTCCTGGACTAGTAGGTGTATTCGATAGCCCATTGTGGAATGACGTCAAGGAAGAAGAGGGAAGCATCAGGGAGATCATCTTCTACTACTGTTGGAGCTTCGCCATTTGGGATCCTTGATAGGTGGTTGACTAGAACGTGGGTTTTTCCTTTATGCACAATGATTGTAAAGTCGAATTCTAGCAGAATCAGCATCCACCTAGTGATGTGTCCCATCATGCACGGTTTGTTGACCAAGTACAACAATGCTTGATGGTCCATGAAGAAGATAAACTTGTTAGCTAACAAGTAGTGCCTGAACTTCTTGACTGCATAGGCCATGGTGAGACCCTCTTTCTTAGTGGTGGTGTAGTTGACTTCGGCCTCATTTAGTTGTCAGCTCACAAAGTATACTAGGTAATCCAAATTATGCTCCTCGGGCTGGTGGGCTAACACACATCCAATGGCAAAGTTAGAGGCATCAATATGGACTTGGAATATTAAATTCCAGTCGAGAGACCTTAGTACTGAGGGGGTGGCTAGAGCTAAGCTTGAGGGATTCAAAGGACATTTGGAATTCTTCGGTCCACTCAAAGGATACTAGTAGTTTGTATATTAACGGGTGGGCTCTGTTGGCGTAGAACAAGATAAATCTCTGGTAATAGCCCGTATGGCCAATAAATCATTAGACTCCTAACAGAATATGAAGAGGGGAGAGGAGAAGAGTGGAGATGAGGAGAGAAGGCATAGCTAGAGAGCACACCACAAATGACTAACAATACACTAGATTTAGTTGAAAAAATAGAATATATACAAACCCATTTAGGGTTAGGGTTAGGGGATCTAACCCTTTCCTTTATGGCACTCTATAAGGTTAGTACTATGCATATATGATCACGTGATGGTGCTATGCACACATGATCACATGATGTTAAGCGTGAACTCTCAACACCTTCCCTCAAGATCAACATCATGAAGTAGGCCTTCCCTCAAGATGATGATTCCAGGGAATCGAAGAAGGACTGAGCATTACATTCCATCACACCCCTTTAATGGGAATGTCCTTCCTCTGCATTAAACCAAGAGCTAATCGGTGTTTCTCGAAAAGCTCTTTATCGAGTAGTTTGGTAAAGATGTCTGCAACATTCTCTTTGCTATGTGATGTCACCAAGTAATACTCTTTCTCTGATGAAGTGCTCTCTGACATTAATGTGCTTTGTCCTGGAGTGATATACTGGATTTTTGGCCAATGCTTGAGTCGATTGATTATCACAGTATATTGTTCTTGGCTTTGACTCATCAAAGTAATCTGTTTCTGACAATAGTCTTCTGAGCCATATAGCCTCACATGCACCTGTAGTAAGCGCTCTATATTTTGCTTCAGTCGAAGACAAAGAAATAGTTGGTTGTTTGTTTGACAATGATGATATAGCACCTTGACCAAGGAAAAATGCATATCCCTATGTCGATCTCCTAGTCTCATGATCTCTGACATAGTTATTGTCACAGTATCCATGCAACGATGGATGACTTCCTCTGTATTCTATGTCAAAGTGTCTTGTACCTCTGATGTATCTCAAGACTCTTTTGGCTGCATTTCAGTGAGATTGTTTTGGATTTGCCATAAACTGTGCTAGTGAGCTTACTGCATAACAAATATCTGGCCATGTGATTGTTAGATATATAAGAGATCCGATGAGCTACCTGTAGTATCTGTCATTGACTGTAGGCTTTTCTGAATCTTTTGTAAGTTTCAAACTCTATTCCATGGGAGTGGCTGCAATCTTGCAATCTGCCATATGAAACTTCTTCAGGAGACTGTCAACATACTTGAGCTGACTCATGAATATGCTATCTAAATCTCTCTAGAACTCAATTCCAAGACAATAGTGCATAAGTCCAAGATCTTTCATGTCGAACTCTGTAGATAAGTCTTGTTTCAGTTTTCTGATGAAGCTATCCTTGCTTCCTGTCACAATCAGATCATCTACATACAAAAGTGCAATAGTAATGTCTTCCCCTTGAACTTTGTAGTAGAGAGTATGATCTGCATTGGATTTCATGTATCCCAGATCAGCAAAATACTTGTCGATTCTACTGTACCAACTTCTAGGTGCTTGCTTTAAGCCATAGAGACTTTTCTTGAGATGGCAAACCTTATTCTCCTTTCCTGGTTCAACATAACCTACTGGTTGTTGCATGTAGACTTATATTGGCTAGCAAGAATACTTATGAGCTAGATGCATTAAAGGCCAAGTTGCATGAGGCCTTTGATATGAAGGATTTGGGACTTGTAGGTCATATTCTTGGTATGTGCATCACGCATGATTGGAGTAGGAAATTCCTTTGGCTTTCACAAAAAGAGTATGTTACAAAAGTATTGCAATGTTTCAATATGGAGGGGGGGAAGGCAGTGAGTACTCCATTGCCTCCATATGTGAAACTGAGTCATATAGATAGTCCCATATCAGATGAGGAAAGGGCCACGATGGCCAAGGTTCCTTATGCATCAGCAGTTGGGAGTCTTGTGTATGCTATGATAGCTACTAGATTAGACATTGCATTTGCAGTGGGAGTTGTTAGCCGGTATATGGCTAATCCAGGAAAGAGGAATTGGGAGGCAGTTAAGTGCATCATGAGGTACATGAAGGGTACCAAGGAGATGTGCATCTACTTGGTAGAGGAGACATGCATGTACTTGGGTACACAGATTCAGACTATGCAGGGCATGTGGATAGTAGGAGGTGCACTTCTGGTTATGTGTTCACCTTTGCAATTGGTGCAGTGTCGTGGATGTCTCGCAACAGAAGTGCATTGCTTTGTCTACCATAGAGGCTGAGTATGTTGCAGCCATAGAGGGTTGCAAGGAGGCTATATGGCTTGATCGGCTAGTGGGAGATTTGGGGATTCATACAGGTGTATCAACATTGCATAGTGATTCAATGAGTGCTATTCAGCTAGCATGGAATCCGATATTTCATGCAAAGACCAAACACATTAAGGTCAGGTACCATTTGATCAGGGAGGTACTTGAGGACAAGCGCATAGAGCTTGTCAAGGTTCATACAGATGATAACACTGCAGATATGCTGACGAAGAGTCTACCTAGTCAACGGTTTGAGTATTGTCATGTATTGATGGGCATTGGATAGTATGCTCACTGGTTGTTCTCCCTTAAAGGCACATTGTCCTTTAAGTGGGAGGTTGTGGGGGTTAAAGGTCACTGTGCCTTTACCCCGGTTATGTACAATACTCAAACACATATATAAATGAATGAAAAAGAAGATTAGGGTGTTCTGCACCCACCAAAACTTGTGTGGCTCTCTATTTCTCTCTCTCCCTCTTCCGTTCTTGCTTCCGTTGAGAACACTCTCATGGGTTTGGTCTTGAAGCATCGTAGATCAACCTTGCATACTTCCACCACAAAGGGGATGGCTAAACCCAGCTTGGCAGACAAAGCTGATTGGAAGTTCTTCAAGAAGCAGAATAGGAACCATCCTGAAATGTTCGAGGGTGAGAGGAGGGCTATGAGCAGACGGCTGGATGCCATAGGTACTTTGCGCTTTGGTGCAGGCGAACGGTTGGCATTTGAGGCAACCGTGGTAAGTCTACTTCTTCTCATTTAATGTATTGTTCTATTTGTTTTACTATATATTACATGCACTTTATCTAACTCTCGTAAATTGGATCCACGGCAAGATGTGATGGGTCATCTTCATATAGATGCAGAGATGCGATGCGCGTTTCACTTAGGAAAAAAGCCGTGGTTATTAAGCAGGAGGCAATGGGAGCGACGGTCGATTGAGCTGAGGTGGCTACTCGCACGGTAAAAGTCTACTCCTACTTGTAATCTCACTTTTTAAATTGTTTTATTCTTTAAGTTCCAATCTAATTTTCAATTAACATGGTTTCACTCTTAGGGTCAAAGCTCGAGCATCCCATCACTGGAGGCGAGCGATCACGAGGGCCAAGGATCAGGCACACCTGACGAGGTTAGGGAGTAGGTGCAACTCACGAGGACCAAGGATTAGGTCAGCAAGACGAGGATGAGGAGGACGACGATGATGATTCGAATGAGTAGTAGTAGTAGTAATAGTAGTTTGCATATACTTCGCCATGTATATCATTTTGTATATCGGCTCATTTGAGCGATTTTGTATCACCCTTTTCGAAAGGGTAATTTTGTAACAAACAATGTTGTATATCTTTGACATGTATATGCTTTTGATGCTCGATCATTTCATTTGAGCGATTTTGTATCACCCTTTTTGTAAGGGAAATTTTGTGATAAAAAACTTTTTTTTGTAATTACAAAAAAAAAAAACATTAGTGGGGCAAAACAGGACTTGGTATAGCCCTGTTTAGCCCCACTAATGCTTTTTTTAAAGTTTTGTTAATCGTCGCTATATAGCGATGTTTACCAGTGTCGGTATATAGCGACATTTACCAACGTCACTATATAGTGATGTTTATTGGCATCACTATATAGCAACGCTTATATAGCAACCGTTATATTTCGATGCTTATAACGATGTTAATAATGACCTTTGCACACGTTTTTTTTTTTAAATAGTGTAAAAAATGTCGGTATTTTCGTCGAAAAAGGGCATATGCCTTGTAGTGATGGGCCAATCAATCTGTCTCTTTCACTCTCTACCTACTTCTCTCTCTCTCTCTCTCTCTCTCTCTCTCTCTCTCTCTCTCTCTCTCTCTCTCTCTCTCTCTCTCCCTCCCTCCCTCCCTCCCTCCCTCCCTCCCTCCCTCCCTCCCTCCCTCTCTCTCTCTCTCTCTCTCTCTCTCTCTCTCTCTCTCTCTACTCTCACCACAACACACCCTCTCTCAAAACACATACACACATACAATCATTAGAATGCACAAATGAAGTGACATAATGAAAAAAAGAGAGATACAATTTGAAGGAAAAAAAGTTTGACTTGTAGGGTCCAATTTCATTGTTCAAGCGATATACACGTGCTGAACAGTCACCTTTAGTCCTTTTTTTTAATTACAAAACCCAACAATGTTACCCGTCCAATGCTTCTCTTTCTTTGCTCTATCCTTTCTAGAAACCTTGAATGGACCTATTGCAAATAGTTGCATTGTGACCTGGGACATCAGCCTAAACTCTTGAGGTAGCCAAACATTAAAGACTCAGGGGGAAAACCAATGCGACTAGCACAAGAGTCAGAGATTGTCACACAAGGCACAATATGTATATCGCAACGTGCATGCGGCCATCATGCAGAGAGTGCAGAGTACACGGGCGAAGGCAGCGAGGAGCAATGGGCTAGTGCTGCACTAGTGGGTTGGTGCTACACTATTGCAGTAGTAGTTTCAGAGGCTCAGAGGGGTAAGGAGAGCATGGGTAGGGGAATTGAAGGTTGCACGGGCAGGGGGAGAGCTTGGAGTAAGTGAGGGGAGGTACTTGGTAGAGAGGGTTTTAAATAGGGAGAGGTGAGATACATCAGGAGGGTTGGATAGGAGAGGCTCGAGAAATTTGGGGCGAATGAAACCCAGCAATGCAAATATCAAGGAGTCAAGGGGGTTAAGTTTGTGGGCTAGGGATTAGTTTGGGGTGGTTAGGGAAAGGTTAGAGTGTGAGTTTATTAATAGGGAGAAAGGGGGGGAGTTTTAGTTTAGGGTGAGGTAATAAGGGAGAGAAGGGAGGCTATTTATGGAAATTAAGAAGAAATAAGAGAAAAAAGAGGGAATAATAGGATGAATTGCAACATAAGGGGGGGGGTAATAAGGTAGATTTTGAAAAAAATAAAAAATAAAAACTTTAGAAAACAAGTTTAGAACAATTATAGATAGAATTACGGAAAAAGTGAAAGTTTATAAAAAAATAAGAAAAAAAAGGGGGGGGGAACCATCGCGACAGTGGGTAAGAGTAGGTTAGTGGTTAAGAGTAGGCTAGCTAGAATGGAAAGCTAGGGTACCAATTAGAAAGAAAAAATAGTTAGATAAAGTTAGAGGGGGGGGGAGTAGTTTAGAAAACTAATAGAAAAGTAGGGAAAAAATTGGGGGTGTGGGAGTGAGATAATGTAGGGAGAGAAAAAGAAATAATGAGAAGTTTAAGAAAGAAAGGAGTTTAGGAAAAATTAAAGGGGGAGAAAAAACTTTTAGGTTATGAAAAAAGGACCAAAAAAAGGAAGATTAAAGGATATAAAATTTAAGGAAGTAATTAAAGAAAAGTAAGAAGAAAACACAAACAATAAAAAAATAATGCTTACAATAAAAATAAAAATAAGTGAAAATTAGGGAAATTAGGAATAGCTTAAGGGAAATAAGAGCGTTTAAAATTTGAAAATAACAATAAAAATAAAAAACTAATGAGAAAGTAAGGAATATTAAAAAATAAGAAAAACAGGAGAGAGAGAGAGAAGGGGGCCAAGGTGACCAAAAGAGAGGAAGGTGTAGGAAGTGTGTGTGTGTGTGTGTGTGTGTGTGTGTGTGTATGTATGATAGAGAATTAAGAGACTCATTTGTATGTTAGTGTGTGTGTTGAATATGTGTTTGTGTCCATGTGTGTGAATGTGAGAGTGTGTTTGTTCTTGTGAGTTAACCAAAACAAAATGTGTGGATTTGTGAGATAACATTCACAAAACAAAAGTGTGTGGCTTGCAAGTTATGGAAATTGTGTGTGTGTGTGTGTGTGTGTGTCCTTTGATAGCTTGTGATAGTCTTGTAAGTAATCTATCTTTGTGATAGCATATTGATTCTCCAGGACTAATTCCATGGTATAAAAATGCATACCAAAATCTTGTGGTGGTAGGCCCTTCTAGCACTCTCTTGGATTATTGTCTTAAAAATTTACCAAGAACTCTCTAACATTCCATTATGAATATCACTCTTGATCTTGTATCAGCCATGATTCTCAATCTTGTACCAATGTGTACTTGACTTAAGTTTGCATTCACAAATTTTTTAATGCTAGGTGCCGACTTTAGAAAAAGTTGACATGATGTGGTGGGACTATGAACAAGATTTTCTTAGCATGAGAGGACAAAATGTAGCTTTCACTGCAACTAGAAGGGTGATATTCCATTCCTCTGTGTGTCTATATGTGTGTGCACGTGCATGTGTGTGTGTGTGTGTGAGAGCAGCATGTGGGGGTGGGGACAAGATGGGACCTAGTGTCAAGGTGTGGGCTCGGTGTGGGGATCAAGGGAGGTCTCTCCACCAATGAGAGGCTATTGTAGTTCCTCTAAATAATTATCTCATGTCTCGATCCTCTTATATTGCCACTAAAATGACTCCAAGACTAGTCATGGATCTTTCATAAAAGGACTTTTTAAAATTCCTCTAGTAGAAATGTATTTTAAACTATGGGATTTATAAATTTTATAAAAAATTATAGAGCGGGTGTAAGGAAATCCTAGAAATAGGTTACATAAGGATTAAAACAAGAAGCCTTGAATGCACGTGATATAGACATATTACACTAAGTGATCCTTTCGAGGACTTTCATAATTAGTGTGCATTTCATCAAGGATATGAATTCTAGTGTTTAGTCATCTTTTTTTATAGGTCATGACACATTAGGAGATGTTACTGTCCAATATCATTGTAGCTCCCTTGAAATTAGGCACTTAATCAAGCGTATCTTTTTTATCTCCATCCAAAAGCATAAATGGAAAATAGGACTAGACAAAATGTGGCATGAACATGGCAAGCTAAGATGAGGAACGAGAAATAAAGAAACCTATTGTCAAATTTTAAATCTTTTTAAAGAATTGTATTATCACACTGGCATGCATTTTCTAATACATGCTACTTTAACTTTCTCAATCTCTAATTACCTCGGGGGGTGCACTACTAAGAAAAGCTAAGAAATCCTAGGTATCACGTGCATTCAAGAGGTATTTAAAAAACCCCTTAACTAAATTTCCCCCCCCAATAAAACCACCCCTCTTTACTTATGAACTAACGGCTTTTTTTCTAAATTTGCATTAGAAAACCCCTCCTATTATTATAATCCTATTAAAATTTTTCGAAAAGTGGGATTCAAACACCCCTCCTTTTGAATGCACTTAGTACACTAAAATTTTTGGGGGTAAACCCCCTGAGCTAATTACACACAAAGTACATTATTTGGATTGAAGTTATTACACTAAAAACACATTTTTTAAATTTCAATAATCATTGCATGCTTGTTTTATGTGTGATATACAAACTTAAAACTCATTGTTTGAATGCATCTCACCTTGAGGGAAATCAATTCAAAATTGGTATTGATGAATAGTGTTCAAAAGGGTTTGGACAAGAAACAAAACTTTTAACTTATCACCACCCCAATATCACATATTGGAAATTTATTGGTCCATAGCTTATTGTTGTATTTCTCAAATTGAAGTTTACACCAAATGTCAAGATTTGGCATTTATTTACTTTAGAATAGAATTACTTAAGATCCATAAAATGGTTTCTTTGGTTTTACATAATTTTCTTGTCCATGCATTTTAAATGACTCAAGAAACTTAGGCCACGATCCTCTAATATCAAAATATTAAGAGAATTTGCATCACAAGTGACTCAAGTCCATATTGTGCATTTCACTCCTTGTTTGTATTAATGTAATTACAAGATAAAAAATGAATTGTTTCTATGTGTCGGATACATAAATTTAATCCCACATGAGCAGAGAAAAGAAAGGATATTTAATATCAAATAATGATTGTTTATTTCCTTTTGGTAGTTGCCTATGCCTACATAATTTTTCTAGTGGTATTATATACTTTGTTGGTTGCTTTATCAATATATTAAATGAACAAAAGCTTGAAGAAATGCAAGTGTGTGTGTGTGTGTGTGTGTTATCGAGGGGGGGGGAGGGGCCTGCAACATAAGAGCACAAAGGAAGAAGGTGATTTGGATTTTATAAGAGTTTGAATTAAATGAACTATGAGGTTATGTTTCTGAGAGTATGACAAGTATGCATACCAAGACGCACTTGCTCATATGATATAAATCTCTTTGTTTGCTTGGAACTGGAATTGGTTTTGTACTTGTCTTAAATAATTGAATTAATTGCAATTGGAATAAGCCTTCTTGAAGAACCTTGTAAAGCACCTCATTTGTCTTTCTTCAAAGACAAAATTATACTAGAAGGAAGGGAGATGATGACAAATACACATTTATGTTGGCGAGACCTAATCCTCCTTGCAACACACATGTTTATCACATTTATTTACTTATTAAGGACTAGAGGTAGTAGCTATGACCATTGAAAGAACAATGACCCTTGGATACAATCTGAGTCAATGAGCCCCATTAGATTGAACTTAGTTACATTGTCCATCCTCATGCCTTCTTGGTAGTAGTCTTTGTTTCAAGTTAGGTTACAACAAGATCCTAGCATGTAAGGACTTTTGTGATTGCCAATTCTTTGTTATTCTCATGGCTTTCGATTGTGGCAAGCCATGGGTTTTGCAATAGCGCTTCTTCTTTATTTCAAAGAGACAAAAGAGCTTTCTATTAATGCTTGAAAACAAAACCAGACAAGTCAGTTGTCTGGATGACTAGAAAAAACACTTGAGCCTGGCGTAGGCAATGCAATAGAGCTTCTTTGACAATTGTGAATTGTCTGTCATGATCTAGTTGATGTGGAGGTTGAAGATGGTTAACTTAATCAACGTCAAGGTCAACACCTCGCTCGTGCACTTGATGAAATGGCTAGAAAGCTTCAAGATGGACCACCGATGCACAAAAAGAAATTTCCTTCAAGCTTGCTTATATTTTGTTAGGAATCGTGAGTTGTCAAGTCGATGAAGCTCACCAATGCACCTCTTTGATCCCAGTGGATGCACTATTAAAAAACCCCTAGATGCGATGTGCGTTCGAAGGATATTCAAGAAATCCCTTCTTTGTAAATTTTGCATGGATAAAAGGCCCGCTTTCTCTATACAAAGCTAGGGTTCCTTTTATCAAAGTTCAATGAAAAAACGCATATGTAAATACATATCTGTAAAATTTACCTTAAAGTTTTTGAATTAAGAACCCCTCATTTGCTTAAATTTTTTGAATTAAGAACCCCTCATTTGAACCCAAGTAGCATACTTACATAGGATAGGGTGAAAAGAGGCTTTGACTCCCACTAAGGGAGCCAGGTTTCAACATGAAAGGAATGACCTCCCGTGTAGGTCAGTTCCTTTATAATATATCAGACCAGGGAACATCGTCCAACACGAAGTCTTTGTCATCCAAATCGTTCTGATCAAACATGTTGTTCGTGCTCAAATCCGGCTCATCGAATTGGAAACTATTCAGGAATGCGTTATCATCTTTCGCAGAATCATCCGAGATCACTGCTCTGAGAAAATTATCCAAGTTATCGTCAGCCGTCTCATCAGCCGGCTGACTTTCTGTGTTGCTCGATGGAGGTGGATGTTGCAGAGGCATACGCTCGACTTGATTGCTACTGGATGGTGAGCGCGGCTGCCTGGCATCTCGTGCAGATTCCCTTTCATTAGATACTGTTGCTACTGGATTTGCAGGGTGGAGCATCTCTAGTTCACAAGGGTCATTGCAGCACGTTGCATCCTGCGATATACTAGTGCTATCGGCAATAGGTGGCGGTGACTGTGGCCTAATTTGTGTATTGCTACTCGGTGTTGATGGATGCGATGGTTGCGGATGGCTTGAAAAGTCCATCCCGCACGAGTGTGGGCTTGGCTGAGCTGCATAGCTATTGTGCATATCTTGATGCGACGAGTGTGGCTGTATGCCCATGGCTTGTCGGGATGTGGATGGTGGACAGGCATGTGTTTGGTATGAGACTATATTGCTGGGCACAGACGATTGGAGCGGAGTTTGACTTGGTGGATAATTTGCAGGTGCTCTAGCTTGGGATACACTACTGGTCATGGATGAAAACGTTGTGTACTGTTGGTTACCAGGTCCTCCATCTTGTGGAGCTTCTTGGGATACATCGCTGGGCATATATGGGGACGATGACTGTGTATAACTCGCAGTTCCTCCCAGCAGGCCATCTTGCCGTGGAGTATGTTGAGGGACATTGCTCCTGAGCACGGAGGAGTAGGATTGGCGTGGGCTAATTCTTGGAGGCCCTTCGGGCTGCACTAGGCCTCCTTGAGAAATGGCGTGAGCTAAATCGCTGGTGGTAGAAGGGTACGATGAGTGCGTGTAACTGCGAGATGCGCTTACGAAGGGGCCACGACGAGGGCGGAAAGGCTGCATATTGGAAAGGATAGGAAATTGCGATGGGTCGACGGGAATGGAAGAATATGAGCGAGGGAAGTGCTGCATATTGGAAGGGATAGGAGAGTTCGATGTGTCGACGGGAATGGAACAATCTCGGGGAGGGAAGGGCTGCATACTGGAAGGGAGAAGAGAGTTCGATGTGTCGACGGGAATGCAACAATCTGGGTGAGGAAGGATGGGCTGCCTATTGGAAGGGATAGGAGGGTACGATTTGTCGACGGGAATGGGAGAATCTCGTCGAGGGAAGGGCCGCATGTTGGGAAGGATAGAAGAGTACGATGTGCCGATGGGCAAGGGAGAAAAGTGGAGAGGGAAGCGTTGCGAGCGTGAGACGGGATTCGATTGGAGAGGTTGGGGTGGAGGATTGATGGGTTGACGCATGTGGATATTGTAGTCGTGGGGAACGGGAGTAGAGGCCGCGTGCGCTCCAAGGTACTCTGAGTGGGGATACTGATTTGCCGTTTCAGATTCAAATCCGCATTGAAAAGTAGTTTCAGATTCAATAGCTAGTATAGGATCAGTTTCTAAGTTCTGTGAAGGAGGATGAGTAGATTGTACAGGGCTAGTTTCAAAGTTCTGGGAAGGATAATATTGAGAGATAGGAGTAGATTGTACAGGGCCAGTTTCTAAGTTCTGGGAAGGATACCAAGGGCGATGAGATTGCATGGGCTCATTATATGGGAGCCCCGGAGGATTTTGTAATTGTTGATAACTCAGTTGTTGAGTAGGATACCCCAAAGCTGATGATCCAATCTGGTACCGCATAGCTAGACTTAGAATATCAACTAAGCTCGGTGTAGTACCCTCTCCCAGTGAGGAAGGAACGGATAGTGATTCAACCACGTTCCTCAGAGCATCTATTAGTCCTGGAATGCTCACATGAACTCCCTGCTGTGAGGAACCTGGAAGAGTAGAATATTCCATAGCTGATGATCCAATGTTCCCCAGAACATCTCCTAGTTGTTGAGGGCTCACAAAATCCCCTCCCTTGGCGATCTTGCTCCTCCCACGTCCACTCGTGCTTGCTTCTTCCACCTCATGAATCCTCACTCCCCTCCCTTTGCCGCCTCGTCCCCTTCCCCTCCCTGCCCCTTTTTTGGTCGCTGGTGGCGGATTCTCAGCAAAATATCTGTCCAATTCTCTCTTTATGTCGGGTGGATCCTCGTCTGACTCCTTGTTCCTCGCTGCATAAGCCTGTGCCTCTCTCAGTAGTTCCTCCCTTGCCCCCCTCAGTGCCTCGAACACTCTCGCCACCTCTGCTGATAACGGTCCTGGGAACACTCTCCCATAATCTTCCAGCCATTCATCCTTTGCCACGTCCAAGCCGGCCTCCAATTCCCCCGCGAAGTCCGACATGTCCTGCCCATCCCCTCCCGACGTGCTTCCCTCGCCCAGCTCCAGCTCGCATTCAGATGCATTCAGAACTGCGCTCGTCGACTCTTGTTCCACGTTGTCCTCCTTATACCCAGCACTGTCGCCCTCGGAGCCGGTGGATTCATAGGGCTCTTCATTATACACTTGGTCCAACCCAGCAATAACATCGCCTTCCTGCTCTACGGGATCATGAACCAAGCCTTGCAAAGCGGCCTTCTTCCGCCTTCGCTTTTCTGCCTTGAGCCTTTTAAGATACACACTCCCTTCCTCTAACGCCTTTCGAACCTTCGCCAGCCATATTTCATTGATGTTTTCCTTGGTAATTACGTCACGATAGTTGAACTGTACATGTGCTTCGTCTCCTTTTACGACTCTTGCACCAAAGTCATAAGACATCAGTGCATCCTTATAGCGAGAGAATTTCGTGCCCAAATGCAAATTTTTATCAGTGCCAGGTAACTTTATCTCCGCTTGGTATGTACGGTCTCCTTTTATCTGAGCTCCAACGTACGTACTTTTCCCGAAGACCCTAGCGTGCCTGCTGAGCTGTACCATGATGCACGCCGATGCATCTGCAAATTGTATGAACCTTGGAATCACTATTTTCACATTGTAACTGCAGTACGACACCGGATCTGCTTCGTTACGGAGGTGCATCCTTTGGAAGAGTTGTGTCGTTCCATAATACTATGCTAAGGCCTACTCACACTCGCCGTTAAATTAACTTGGTTAAGTAAATGGATATGGCCACCTTTTTTTTTAATGAGTGCCTTAGCTCTGCAAGGCTCTAGCTACTAGAAGGTTGCTAATTTTGATGCCCTTTGAAAGCGGAACAACTCATCCACTTGGGGGTACTTCTCCGGATTTCGATTTGAATAAGATTATGTCTAGTGGAAGGAAATTGCAAGGGTCCCTCCTGATCACAGAATGTTAATGTGACTCATAGTTTAGAATGATCTTCATTTGGTCAAGTTGACCATGTTAATGGGTCTTTAGTGTTACAATTAGTGGTAGTTCAGGCCAAGTCACATAGTTTAGAATGATCTTCATTTGGTCATGTTAATGGATCTTTAGTGTTAAAATTAGTCTTTAGATATCGTTGAATGACTGAAGGATAAAGAAAATTCCTTCTTAAGTCATTTCATTTGGGAAGCTGCACTTAGAGGGGATTTTTCTTTTGTAGCTTCCTGAAGTGGGCCTAGGACCATCGTCGTTCCATGGGCATATAAAGGGAATGGATCCGCCGTTCAAGGGGTGCACTGCGATAGTAGCGCCAAAATTGATCCTTCTTCAAAAAGGGGGTGCGCCAACAGGGTTGGAGGCTTTGTTTTCATATCGGTGAGGGAAATAGACATGTATGGAGCTAAGTTGTAGCCACCACATGTACGCTTCAAGTTGGCTCATGTAGTCAATGGGCGAACTTCCATTATTTCATACAGATGAAGGCAGGAGCCTTCGAGTTGGGCCTTCCATTGATGCATGAGAGCGTTGTTGGGTAAGTCCTCGAAGGATTGGAGGTCAATCTGCCATTGTACATTTTTTGGCGGTAATGAGAGGGGCACTGCAAGAACATCATCATCAACATTTGGCATGGGGTCGTGCTTTGTGTTCCCTCCAGTTGAAAGGTCAATCGGCCTCTTGTGAACTAGATTTGCTAGCCGCAGCAATGTATTGATAGCTTCATCTGGTAGGTCAAGAGGAGCGTTGGAGGACATGGATTGGGAGGTCCCGTGTTGTTCGGTGCTGGTATCTGAGGCATGGGAGTACTCGGGCTAGCTTGTGCGAGGCAGGGGAGGTAGGATGTTGCCTGAGGGGGGTGGGCAAGATCTGGGGGTATGGGGGATCGGGGTTAGGAATATCTGTAAGTGGGTCGGTGGCATTGATTTGTAGGTTTTGGGAGATTGTGCGTAGGGATAGGTGCTGGATTTGGGGGATGGAGACCGAGTTTGCTTTTGAATTCAAAGAATTAATTTTTGGAATCCATGGGGAAGGAGGAGAGGCACACAATGAATGATTCTATGGAGGAGGAAGAGGCACAGGACATTCAAATGGAGGCTAGTAGGTAGTATGGAAGGGGGCAGGAAACTGTAACATAGTCAGGGATGTTTTTATAGAAATATAGTATTATAATATACTGGCGAAATTTTTCATAAATTATTTTTAAAAGTTTCAAAGAATTGGCGAATTATATCTTTTGTTATAATTTTTGTTTCAAAACTTGGCTAAATATTCTAGGGCATTTAAAAAACTTTCAATTTTCACAAATATACTAAAAACTAGTTATATTGAAAACTTTGTCTTTTTCGTTTTACATAATTTCAAAATACATGAAATAGCTAGCATTTAGGATACAAAGATATCCATCTAGTATCCACATTCTTCAAAATCTTCCTCCCTTTTGTACCCAGTGCTTCTGCAATAACTCTAAATTGATTGTATCTTTTTGGACTCTTGCAAAAGTAAAAGAGTAGCTTTTTTAAACCAACGTCTCGATTTGTTGTACTGATGGAAATGTGGACACAACTTTGTAAGCTAGATTTGTGCGATGAGCCATACAATGTATCCCAACACAGTAAGGAGCATATTTTGTTTCTATTTGTACAAAGACACCATTCTGACAACCTTGCAAGACTGAAGCACCATCACATGCAAAACAAACAAGTTTCTTGACCAACATACATGAAATTGGTATCAACTTATTAAAAAAAGAAGGATCACATCACATCATGCATACCAAACAATAATGCATATGCATATTCACAACATAAACTTAAAAAAAATAAATAAGCATATATTTCTTCAGGTTGTCAATTAGAACTAAGGAACTTGGTCCTAGGTCATGGTGCCTCTTAGCCCCCTGCCTTGTGAGCGCAGGAACCAGACACCACTTCCTGAACCAAGCCCTTCTTTCATGTTTGAAATCATAATACTACACTACATAAAGCATGCCAAACCAATTTCAACTTACTCTATACAATGCACCAATAAATACATTAAAAAAGAAAGAGCACATCACAGACAATGATGCAAATGCATATTCACAACAGAAACTTTTAAAAAATAAATAAGCATACATTTCTTCAGCTTGTCAACTAGATCTAAGAAACTTGGTCCTAGGTCGTGGTGCCTCTTAGCCCCCTGCCTTGTGAGTGCAGGAACCAGACACCACTTACTGAACCAAGCCCTTCTTTCATGTTTGAAATCACTACACTACATAAAGCATGCCAAACCAATTTCAACTTACTCTATACAATGCACCAATAAATACATTAACAAAGAAAGAGCACATCACAGACAATGATGCATATGCATATTCACAACATAAACTTTTAAAAAATAAATAAGCATACATTTCTTCAGCTTGTCAACTAGATCTAAGAAACTTGGTCCTAGGTCGTGGTGCCTCTTAGCCCCCTGCCTTGTGAGCGCAGGAACCAGACACCACTTCCCGAACCAAGCCCTTCTTTTATGTTTGAAATCATAATACTACACTACATAAAGCATGCCAAACCAATTTCAACTTACTCTATACAATGCACCAATAAATACATTAACAAAGAAAGAGCACATCACAGACAATGATGCATATGCATATTCACAACAAAAACTTTTACAAGATAAATAAGCATACATTTCTTCAGCTTGTCAACTAGATCTAAGAAACTTGGTCCTAGGTCGTGGTGCCTCTTAGCCCCCTGCCTTGTGAGCGCAGGAACCAAACACCACTTCCCAAACCAAGCCCTTCTTTTACAAAATACATTAAAAAAGAAAGAGCATACCACAAACAATGATGCATATGCATATTCACAACAGAAACTTTTACAAAATAAATAAGCATACATTTCTTCAGCTTGTCAACTAGATCTAAGAAACTTGGTCCTAGCTCGTGGTGCACACGAAGGTTTAGTTAGAGGTTTGGGATGTTTCAAGCTTCGATGAGATCCATATCACACTTGCATTGACTTCTTCTCCTCATTGATGGATCCTTGAATGACCTTAGCTGGATAACATGAACTTAACTAAGGTCCCTCATTAACAACTAACACTAACTTAAACACTAACACATCCACACAAAACTTGACCAACCTATGGGGCCCCTCCTAAGGAGGAGGTGATGTCGGCATGCAATATAAGTACATCAATTTAGTGAGTACATGTAAGGGTTAGGGTTAGTTTGAGGAGTGGTCATGGGTTAAGTTGGGGGGTGAGATAGTTAGTTCCAAAGGCACGAGATATGAATATGGGATTTCTAGATACTTGAGTAAAAGCGCATGGACCGAGCTTTTATGACAAATGTGATACATAAGAGTTTTTATGACAAGATAACCTTAAACATAAAATTGGTGATAGACATGACAGGAAATCAATCCAATTAACTGCTAACTCAAACCATAAACCCACCTAGATGCTCCTTTATATGCTAGGATCTAAAGGCAACTTTGTGGGTGTAAGATGGTGAGGGCATCAAGCCCTATATCTAGCCTAGCAAGAGGCGACTAGAGAGCAGCAACATCAAAGACAACCTACCAAGCTAGGATCAGGGAAGGCAGGAGGGGCTAGGCCATGTGGAAGGCTATAGAGAGCTCCATTATACTCATGGATTGCATGTCTAGTGGGAGAGACAAGTCCCTGGATAGGGAGAAGTCCAGTTATAGACCTGGACCTCACAGGGTTTATGCTTTCACAATGCGAAGAAAGAGCACCTCAAGAGATTCTGCTATAGGTTAAAAACAGAGCAGAAGAAGAAGACTGATGGTAAGAAGAAAGAGGATAAAGAGGCCGAGGACGGATAGGTGAATGCTATCTTCAATGATGGAAATGATTGTTGGAAAGGTCACCTCCCCATCTGTAAGCCCCCATATGAGGAGAGCATGGGGGAGGGAGACCTAGGGCAGTACCCAACAGAAAAAGAGAGAAAGGGGCTCCCACATAGACAGCATCATGGCTGTCATGTGGGCAGCACACCTAGAGCTGGAACAAGCCTGGAGCAGAGGCAAGATAGTCTGGGACAGATTGCGATGGATCTAGGACATGGAGGCACACTGTTTGCAGAGGCGCAGATATGGCATGGTGTGCAGGCCCAGATATGCAGCAGGAACTGTGGCTGCCAGTGGGCAGGAGACAGGCCTTTTATAGGCTGGATATATGCCTTGAAAGGAGGGCCAAAAGGACCCTGAAAGTGTGGGCCAAAAGCCCTGGGGGAGTGTGCCCTTTTAGGGCTGGACCAGCCACAGACTGGTCGGCCAGTCTGTACCAGGCTGGTTGGTTTTTTTCAGCCCCCTTGGGAGGCCTATAAAAAGAGAGGCCTCAGGCCTCATTTCACATCTAGCTTCCAGCAGATCCAGGGCAGAAAGGAGCAGCCAGGCAGCCACCCTCTGGACCTACATTCAGGAGGATAGAGAGGTGCTTGAAGGGCTGCAGACTTAGCCAGGAAAGGGCTAGGACCTTGGCTGTCATCTAGGGCAGCAAGGTGCTGAGATCACTACATCATCTGGAGCAGCAAATCCACCAGCACAAGGAGCAGCAGCAGGGCTACCTTTGGGCCTATAGTCAGGAGGAGAAAGAAGTACCTTGTGCTGCAAACTTAGCTTGCAGGAGGCTGCCCACCTAGGCTGGTTTCCAGACAGCAAGGTGGAGAGGATCATTCTGGACGGAAAGTCTATAGAAGCTCGAGGTGGAGCACGCGGGCTCGAGTCTAGAGATAGCCAGCAGATAGGAGAAGGACCTTGTGGTAAGATCAGAGGACCACATCATTGGTGGGACTCTGGATTTGTCTCTTTTGTATTGTGTCCATAGTTGTGGACGGAAATATATATTTTGGTGGTTTCTCTATCTGGTTGGTTCATTGTCTATTGATGAGTCTGCACACCTATTGTATGCACATAAGTAAAGAAGTTTGTGATTCCACACCCACACCGCACACTATGTGAGCTCCTGGGCATTACTATAAGTCTTCCGCTGCGTGTACTTTCTGTTGGGTATTTTCTAACAATGATGTAGATGTACGTTATGCATCTGCTTACCCACATTCTTTTCTGGTAGCCATGGATGATGTCTTGATGCAAGACTGGATCTTGGATTTTGGACCTTTTCATGTTACTCCGCATAGGGAGTGGTTTGCATCATATGATGCTCGCAGAAAGAGATTAATCGGATTGCATGATCAGCCATGTGACATTGTAGGTGCGGGAGATATCCATTTGGTATTTCCTCATGGTTCTACATTAGTGCTGAAAGATGTTAGACATGTATCAAAGCTTACAAAGAGTTTGATCTCTATGGATCAGTTGGATTATTTGGGTTATCATGTGTCCTTTAGCAGTCAGTCTTGGAAGATCACTAAAGGATGCCTGGTCATATCTAGAGGTGTAGTACCAAAGTTACGGAGTAGTCAGACTCCGTTATGTGACCACTTTTGGGTGTCAGGCTGTGAGGCATTTATGCAGGTACCCAGGGATACGAGAAGCAGGTTAAAACCTAGGCCTAGGAAGTGCTTCCTCTTGGGGTATGTACACAGCCATGATCGCATCTTGGATGAGGATCAGATGCATAAACAAACCACAAAGACAGTGGCAATTCGAAGAGTGGTGTTCCAAGAGGATGGACAGCCACTATATGATCCACGTGGAGGACTTTTGCCACTTGATGCAGTCCCAGGACAGCAGCCGGTACCACAAGAGGTTAGAGAGCCACAGGTAGTGGTACCTCAGGTTATGCATGATTATGCAGTGGGACTGCCAGGTGCTCTGGATGCACCTTTTAGGAGCCCGGATCATGGGTGTACATATTGATTGGGCATTAGATGGTGATGATGACAGTGATATTGGGCTACTATATCAGCCATCTTATGGTGAGATTGGACCTCTGGATGTAGGTTCATGTGATGTTAGTAGGCTTGGACAGCAAGCTGAAATTTAGACGCAGCATGTACATCCATCTGGTGATGATGAGGCTATGCTGCAGGATGTTAGGCTTCAGTGGGAGTATGCCATGGATACTATTCAGACAGGGATAGCTTCCGCAGTGGGAGTAGTAAACCGACATATGGTTGACCATGATAGGAAGCTGTGAGAGAGAATGCAAGTCACAAAGGCTGCTGATTCTGTAAACAATCATACAATCTAGCTCCAAGATAGCATATGACACAACCATATAGGTATTAATCTCACAGGTCTCAATCTTATATTTTTAAATCAAACAATGTAGCACTTATTATATTCATCCAAAACCAAATTTGCAGGATTAGCCTTAGAGAGCAGCAAGTGCAAGTTGTACAAAAGATCCCAATAGCCTCCTTGGCACAAGAGGGCGTTCTCTTTCATCTAAAACAGAGTCTTCTTGAGAATGTTTCTTCCAACGATACAATTCTTCACCCAAGGAAAAACCTGGTTGCAAGGGCTCATTGAAAATCTAGGGAGCGTAACGCAGTCCTCTGTGTAGCTTGATGATGATGAAGATAAGGAGCAGATCTGGAGCAGGAGGGGACATATCTGGAGCAGAGGAGCAGAAGAGACAGATCTAGAGGAGGATGGGACAGATCTGGAGCAGAAGGGACAGAGCTGAAGCAGAGGAGCAGATCTGGAGCAGAGGAGGAGAAGTTGGGGCAGATCTGGAGGAGAAGATGGAGCAGCCAGGAGGCAGGAAGGAGAGGCAGAGAGAAGGCAGCAGCCAGGAGGCAGAGAGGAGCAGAACTGAAGAGGAGAGGTAGAAGTGGAGCAGGCGGGGCTATTGCAAAGCATGGAGGAGAAGAGGAGCAGCTGCAGGTCCTGTCCTGTCTGAAGGAGTGTGAGGGCTTGTGCTTTTATAGGCCAGACCTAGCTGGTCGGCCAGCTGGTCAGTGGGCCTGCCAGCTGGTCGGCCAGACCAGCTGGTCTTTCTGGCCACTTGTTTGGCTGAGGTGGCTGGCCTGTGAGCTGTTAGATTGCCCCAAAAATTGGGGATTGTTAGTTGCTTAATAAATGCCTTCAGAAAACGTGCGTCATGAAGCATAGAGCAGAATGCTTGTCAGGTTAAGCATAGAGCAGAATGCAAGAGAAGAAGATAAGGTTAACTAAGGTCCCTCATTAACAACTAACACTAACTTAAACACTAACACATCTACACAAAACTTGACCAAGTCTGCAGTCTCTACAATTTACCAGGATTGTATACATGGCATTCAAGAAGAGTGCATGCAGCATTCTAAGACAACAGCCATCTTTTCAGATTGCAGGAGCCCTCATGTCAGGATCTAAATTGCATAATGCCTTCTTGTGGTTCCAGAACAAAATTTATTTGGTTCCAGACTCACTGTATAGGTAGCTGGTGTTGAGGAAAATGCATTCTTATCCTATGGCAGGTCATACAAGTGTCACAAAGACATGAGAGGATAAGGCAGAGTTTCTTCTGGGAAAGTTTGTGAAGAGATGTAGTAAAATATGTTGCTGAATGTTTGCCATGTCAGCAAAATAAAGTGGACGGCAAACTACCAGCTGGTTTGTTGCCACCATTACTCACGGCAAACTACCAGCTGGTTTGTTGCCACCATTACTCATTCGAGAGGGCACATGGACATATACATAGCTATGGATTTCATCATGGGGCTTCCTTCTATAGATAGAGGATGGGAAACCATCTATACATTTCATATACATTTTTTATAGAACAAGCAAAAGAACAAAGGAAAGAAGGGAGTTCGTAAGAAACTATAGACAAAATATGAGTAAATGAAAGAACGATAACTTAGTATGCAAAGCTACGCTTATGTCCTCATCAGTACCCACGCATAAGCTGCCCATTTCATACCTACCAAGACCCAGCTGCAAAATTTATGGGTCATTTCTGGCAGGAATTATTTACAGCAGCAGGTACTTAACTCACCCCTAGCACAGCATGCCATCCTGTGACTGATCATTAGTATAGAAGGTGAACGAATGGTGGAGGAATATCTGCGGCATGCTTTCCATGGTACCCAGGTCGTTGGATAAGTGCCTTGCACTTGCAGATGTTGCCACATCACCAAGCATCCTTCTACTGGAATCAGCATGTTCCCCATCATGGGGTGTATCTAACGATGTATTCAGATTTTGGTCTCATGTCGTTTCGGCCTTTCAACATTTAAAAAAATCTCTCTCTCTCTCTCTCTCTCTCTCTCTCTCTCTCTCTCCCCGCTATCCTGCACTGCCCTCTTTTCTACAGAAAAGAAAAGCAAGAAGGGGGTTTGTAAAGAGTAAAAGAGAAAACTAGAAATTTTAATAACTTAGAAAGCACAGCTATGCTTATATTCTCATCAGTACCCAAGCATAAGTTGTGATCTCCATAGCTGACTCACCTTGAACCAAAACCAAAACAAGACTTTCTACTTTTATTTTACCCTTCATTAATTTTGGACCATAAAATCTCCTACTTGATACCGACTGTCATTCTCTCACCACCTCTCAATCTACAGCATAGGAATCATTGGGGCGAGAAGTTTTCAGCCCTGCACCCATGCCAATGGTTGTCACCAAGTCCTCAAATGAAGCTCCAACTTCCACAGAAACCGTTGTGCATAAAGGCAAACCCATCCCACTTAAGTCACATATGAGAGTGTGTGCACTTTGTCTGCAGCTCCAGACCTGTACTATCTTTCTTGAACTGGAACTGCAGGATGGAGTGTACCGAAGCAGACAACATAGTATCAAGTTAAATTCTAATGCCATAGTTCATAAAATGGCTAGAATGCCAGAATTGTCATTTACTAATTACAGAGTTCTTTTATGGCATGATGAAACAGTATTGATTAATATGTGAACGCTGTATGTCAATTGGCCAATTACTGTATTAGTACAAGAGGACCCACATGAGCCCGCGGAAGGGTATGTGCATTGATCAGAAGACCCACTGCATGGTTTAATAAGAATCCCTGAGGTTACTGAGGTAAACCCATTCCATGTGTAATGAATTTCACAATTAAGGGCTTTTCTTATTTCTGCATTCTGTACATGCTTCAAATACAAATGAAAGCTGCCTAGAGTTGCATTAGCAAGGTTTATCTACTCTTCATCAAGTCCCTAAAACACCTCTATCCGAGAAAAGTCCTGACCTATGATCCAGCATGAACATGCTGAGTTTGGGCAACGTCACACTGTTCTTAAGTCCAAACTTCAGACAAGTTTCTTTCTTCCTTGCATGCACTGCAGTTTGTTTCTTCAGGCACTTAAAATAAAAGATTTTGAAGCAGCTCTGCTATTCTATCCCCAGGCAAGGTGCAATACTGATGCCTTGCCTTACATCAAAATTAGAGTAAATCTGGCCTTTAACAAAGTCACAATAAATATCACTCCGTGCATCTACTTAAGCTAACCAACTCCTGAATTTGATGAGACAACAAGTACATTATGGAAGGAACAGAATACCGGATAGCTGACGGCGTTCATCATGAATGTCAATTGAAGGGAAAGGTCCTTCGACGTAATGATACCACTTTGGGCATCTATGTTATGGCTTACCAAGCCACTTACAGATAGAGAGTTTCATAATTAAGGGATTAGCTATCTCTAATTTCTTCTTATGCTTTGTGCTTTATTACAAACAATTCTTCAACGCCATGGTAAAGTTAGCCTAATCCATGGCAACACCATTTAGTGGCAATGCATAACTCCGTGGCAATGCATGTAGGCTGGACGCTCCAGGACAAAGGAAAAGGGAACTCAATGACTGGCTCTTACTCGGTTTAAAGATTCCAAGCTTGGAACGGAGCTTGGGCGGCACCACGTTTTTTACCACACAAAAGAGAAGAGCCAAGCTTCTTTAACAAACGCTTGATCGGCAAAAGAAAGATGTCAAGTTCGTGAAATCTGGTGTTACATGCTCAAAGCACAGGAAAATATTTGATCTTTTAACTTCAGAGCGGCCGAATTGATTCGCTGCTGGACACTATCCTAAGTCAAGGCAGTAATGCAACGTGATAAAATTACCTCGTTGGAAGAATTGACGACGGCGTCGACTTCAAGATTCCAGGGATGCCCACGCCATAAGTACAACTTAGAATTGATCTCGTGGTCGAGAGGAAATCTGCAACCAGCAACTTCTATTAACACATTGGCAGTTGTGAGAGGGTCGCCGAAGGAAGCGAACTCGTCGACATCACCTCCTCTTTGTGGGTGTAAGATGGTGAGGGCATGAAGCCCTATATCTAGCCTAGTAAGAGGCGACTATAGAGCAGCAGCATCAAAGACAACCTACCAAGCTAGGATCAGGGAAGGCAGGAGGGGCTAGGCGGCAGGCCTCGCAAGAGTATGGAGGGCATTTGCCCTTGTTTTGAAGACCCACAAAGTTGGTGGGTCTAGAATGGAAGCCAACCTAAAATGTAGTTCAGAGGACCTAAAAGTTAACTAGCTGCATGATAATTGTGGAATGGGGTCTCATCTAGTGGGACCAATCAAATGGAATCAAGTATTGTAAGGGATGATGTTGCCATGTGCATAAGAGACATGTGGAGTTGGTTGACCCCTAAACTCAAGTGTCTGCACATGGCCATTTGGCATACATTAAATAACCTAGGAACAGAAACGACGTGCATTGTTGGCCAGTATTGTAGGAGATTACTTAATATCCTTTGCCCATTGTGCATCAATGTTGTCAATGTAACCTGCTATAAAAGCTATTGAACAAAAACGATGTGCATTGGCGCATTAGCAAAGGCTTCCTTGCCCATCAGCAAAAACGATGTGCATTGGTGCATTAGCAATGACTGATGATCCAAAGGGTTCAAAAGGGTGGCATTTCCATAAAGATTATTGATATAGAGATCAAGAGAGAAAGGCTAATAAAAAGCTAAAGCACACATCTTGATAGGACAAAATGATGCCCACACGGGGCTGGATGGCTAATGTGGGTATGGGATTGGGTTGGGAACGTGGGTGGGCTAATATAGACATGGCAGAAGAGGGGGTTTCTTGATTCTTCCTTTCTTCCACTGTCACCCTTTGCTCATTCATCAATGTGCATCCCTAAATTGGATTATATTAGGACAATCTCTAGGGACATATCTTACCTTCCTTAGCACTCCACGAGGACATCTAGAGGTGCAAGTAGCTAGGAGAGGTCTTGCTCATATGGGACTTCAATGCCAAGACCAACAACATGTGTGTGTGTGTGTAAAAATAGAAAGAGAGTATGTCCCCCTATACATTGATACATACATTCAAGTATTTGCATGTGGCATTTTAGTTTAGTTCATTTCTTCTTATTTGTTGTCATAAATCTATAGAATCTTCCACTATACAAGATTGTGAGACTGGATAGATGGCTTAAGTGTACTAAATGTATGAGAATGCTTGAGGGGTAGATTTATATTTAAAGCCTCTATTGACTGGCAAGTTCTTTGCATTTTGATAAATTTCTAAATATATAAATGTATAGAAGTACATGATGAAATTAAAGTTAGATTTTCACACACACACACACACACAACTAAATATGTGACTTACTGCGTATTCACTACTCTAGCTCTATTCATTAATTTAGTTGAATTTTTACCTACTTTTCGCGATCATAAACTGAGACTAAAGAAATACTTAAAATATCTAACAAGACACCTTCTACCAGGCCATTATAGAAAATTTCATTCTTTAATTTTGTGTCATTTTAATCATTTGATTCTTCTTGTTAAGAATCTACTTGTTGTTTCTATTTACCTATGTATGTAGTGTCCTTTCATGTTCTTGTTGAAGATAGAAGCATGAAGAGATATATCCCTACTATATGACTTGATGAGGGGTAGACATACTACTAATGATGGGCCTACCATAGGCTTAAGTTAGCCAAATGTGCGTTGCATATAAGGGCACAAGTCTTCTTTTGGTGCTTAATTGTATAGATCTAGCCAAAATTTTAAATTGTATATATAATATGTTGGCGAAAGTTTCCAAATATATTTAAAACTTTGGCGAATTTTCATGGACTTTATTTATAATTTTATAATCTTAAAGGCTAAACCTAGCTCTTAAATTTTTCATTAATAAAATGTACCCTTTTCTCTACAAAACTGTAAAATTTTTCCAAAACTATTTAAAATAGTCCCTTATGTATATTTATTTTTGTAAATTTTACAAATAAAAAATATCCTTTAGTTGAACTCACGTGATAGGTTTAGATATGATAAGTGACCACCCCGAGCCTAAAAGTGGGGTAGTTACACAAGAATCTTCCTCTAAGCCCATGCAAACACCATCGAAAGTCACCGTACTCAAGGCAGCACCTGTAGTGTTTCCTAGACCTACTTGTCTTGTTAAATGAAAGGCCACAGTACCACAAGAACCTGCCCCCACTTCGGGTATAGCCACACAAGAACCCACACAACTTGTTCAGAGGGAGGTCCATCAACATGAACGGCACAGTGTGGCACCAATACACACCTAACAACCAAGATGATGCACAAAATTAGCACATGGTCTACTTGGCTGATGACGAGGTATGATGTTATTCGGCATTCAACTCCAATGCATCCCACATAATCAACCGTTCATTAGGTGCACGATCATCAAGTCCAAGTCTAGGTGAGTCTGTACGGTAGGTATCACCCACATGCACCAACAACTCACATTTGCTTGATACCCACAACATACACACCCAAGTTCACTACTACCATTAGGTGAATACGGCGAATACATTTTTGTATTTTGACACCCTTGCATGCTGACTTCACAAGTGAATGCATCACCAAGTCTATCTTCCCCGTTTTCTCTCCTAAGCAACACCCTCACTATATGACAACCCCCTCAGCAACTCTGACACTATCCAAATCCCCATTTTCAAGGCTAACAGACACCTCGGTGCCATAGAGCCATCCCATTGGATCATTGCCTTATTGCCATCTCGCTGGATCTTCACTTTATCGCTAACCTACTGATCGGTGCCACAAACTCATCCCATTGGATCATTGCCATCTACTGCCATCTTGTCGGATCATCACTTTACCACGCTAGCCTATTGACTAGTGCCAAAGAGTCATCCTGCCAGATCATCACCATCCACTGTCATCCTGTCGGATTGTTGCCATAGAAAAAACAACCAGACTATGTCCACGGATGATTTTTTCGCGTTAGTTTCATTAATAAGCGAAAGTTTTATATGCCTTGTGAAAGTTTATATGCTTTTATAAAAATAAAAGCTTAGTATATTCACCACAATTTGAAACTAAAATAAAAAAAACCACCATACACGAGAGTGGCGGTTCGTGCTCTCTAGTTGCCTTGCGGAGTAATCTCCACTACGCAGTAGTCCTGAACACATGCCCCTATATTTAAGTTTGCACTTGGTGTTGCAAATGCTATAGAGGAGTGTGAGGCCCCCCTCCTCAAGGTCCTTGTTCTTGAGGTTGTGGTCAAACCATTTTTTATGTCTTGCATTCTCCAAAGTCTTCTTGAAGGCAATAAGTTGTGTGCGATCTTGTCTCATCTAGCCGTTCAAGATCGATAAGGTGCTTAGCTAAAGCATTTTTGGTGAACCTTTCCTTGACTGTGATGCAAAGGCTGGGCACTACATACTCCATCGACATAACTACCTCCACTTTGAAGGCTAAACTAAAGGGCGTGTAGTACATCTCCACTTTGTAAGATGTTCGATAGGCCCACAATGCTACGATGATCTTGTGCTCCCAGTCGGTATGACTGCCTTCAACAGTACAAGTTATAATTATC
The DNA here is from genome assembly GCF_047967505.1 of Dipteris shenzhenensis. Lineage (NCBI taxonomy): Eukaryota > Viridiplantae > Streptophyta > Polypodiopsida > Gleicheniales > Dipteridaceae > Dipteris > Dipteris shenzhenensis. Next base: position 5,540,074 of record NC_141616.1, read on the forward strand.
AAGCACATTTTGTTGGAGCTTTCAACTAGGCCATTTGCTCTACGAGAGTATGGCATAGGTCTCCTATGTATGATCATGAACTCGCTAGTAAGGATTGCTATTGTTTCATTGAGGAAGTGAGTTCCTTGATCGCTGACTAGTTCCAAGGGACACCCAAACCGTGTGATTACATGTTCATATAAAGACTTAGTTGTGGACCGTGCATCAGCTTTCCTTGTGGCTCAGGCCTCCACCCATATGGTGAAATAATATGTAGCCATGATGATGTACCTAGCCCTCGTTCCTTTAGCTACAAGGCTTATAGGACCAATAAAATATATTCCCCATTTCTCAAAGGGCTAGTCGCTTAATATTTCCGTTAGGAGCATCATATCCATATGGGGCAATTTCACTCTTTGGTAGGAATCACATAGTTTGACAAATTTAGTTGCATCCCCGAAGAGGGTTGTCCACCAAAGGCCTTCCTAGAGCAACTTTTGTGCCATAATTTCAGCAGGTGAAGTGTCCTCCTACTATCCCCAAATTTGCTTCCTTGAGCACGTGCAAATACTAGTGTTCACACATGCATCTGCGCATAATTCCATCTTTTCCCATGTGGTGGATCTAGCTTGCAATTAGTTCGTACAACGCTGCGTCTTTAATGTGTTTGTAGGCTCTATTCTTCTTTAGGAATTTGTCATCAGGTAGCCCATTTGCTAGGTAGTGGCCTATTTCAATTGTCCATTCCAAAATTATGTCAATGAGAAATAAGGGAGCATCTAGGATGTCATCCTCAACTCGTGTTGGATATTATCTATTGGGAATCCTCGAGAGGTGGTTGTCTAAGACGTGGGTCCTTCCTTTACACACCGTGACTATGAAGTCAAACTCTAGAAGTATTAGCATCCACCTTGTTATGCATCCCTTCATGCAAGGCTTGTTAACCAGATATAGTAGTGCCTGATGGTCAACAAAAAAGACAAACTTGTTGGCTAACAAGTAATGCCTAAACTTCTTAATTGCATAAACATGGCTAGACCTTCTATCTCTATTGTAGTGTAATTAACCTTGGCATCATTTAATTGTTGACTAGAAAAGTACACGAGGAAGTCCAAGTTGTACTCCCATGGTTGGGATAACATGCACCCAATGGAAAAGTTTGACTCAACTATGTGGATGTGGAATATTAGATTCTAGTTTGGGTCCCGCAATATTGGTGTTGTAGCCAGAGCTAGCTTGAGTGCTTCAAAGGATCTCTGACACTCTTTGGTCCACTCAAAGACTACCAACAACTTGTACAATGACCGGGCAGTGTCCATGTAGAACAGGATGAATATTCGATAGTAGCCCATATGGCTTGTATATTGATGCACTCCCTTGGCATTTGTGGGTGGGGGTAGCTCTAGAATCAGCTTGATCTTATTGTAATCCATGGAGATATCATTCTTGGATACTATGTGGTCAAGAATCATTCCATGTTTGACCCAAATTTGACACTTGAGGGGATTTAGGGATATCTAGTACAACCGAATCCTCTCAAGGACTAACCTCAGGTATTTCAAATGATCATCCCACTTTGAATTCACACACAAGTCATCCAAGAAGACTTCTACAAAGTCTCTTAGGTATTCCTTGAAGGCAGTGATCATCAGCCGTGTTGAAATGTGGCGGGAGAATTGGTGAGCCCAAATACCATCACCTTGTCCCATACACACCCCATTTGGTGGAAAATGTGGTTTTACGTTGATCTTTTGAGGCGATGGATACCTGATTGTACCTAGAAAAACCATCTAGGAATATCTAAGCTCCCTTCTTGGCTACTCTTTCTAGAACATGTTCCATGAAAGGCGATGGGTAGTGGTCATTGCTTGTGGTGGCATTGGCCTTTTTCAAGTCCACACATACTCGGATTTTTCCATTCTTCTTTAGGACTAGTTATCACAATGGATGACATCCATCCTATATGCTCTATTTCGTAGCTGAATCCCACATCTATCAGTTTTTGGATCTCCTCCCTCACTATGAGAGCATATTTCGGATTCATAGGATAGGGACGTTGTCACACTGGCATGACGTCATCTACCATGGGTATAGTGTGTTGCATGACTTTGGTGGGCACACCCTTCATGTATGTATACTTCCATGCCATGTAGTCCTTGTACTTTCGTAGGAGGGAAATTAAGGCTTGCTCCTCATTAGAGGTGAGGTAATCTACTATGTATACCATTGCAAGGTTTAATTCCTTAACCTTGGTCGAGACATCGTATCCTTGGAAGAAATCTTACTCCTAGGTTCTCTTGGCCTCTTGGTATAAGATTTTGCGATCTTCTATCATGTCATCCTCCTCCTCCTCCACTCTTTGGGTGGATTCTCCCCTTCCCTCGATGGAATCCTTTGGGCCTTTGGAACTTCTAAGATTCGGATCTGAAGGGGGCTCCTCCATGGCACTGATGGAGCCAACGGGAAAGGGAACTCTACTCAACGGAGATCCCCAATTGTAGAAGAAATCATGGTGAGCAGTAGTGGCCCCCACATATGTCAGCCAATGGAGGTCCGATTTGACCCTCACTTCCCCTTGCTCACCTTGTGGGGTTTGAGCATGTTAAACATTCAGATCGGCACCATCGTATTCAACTTTTCAAGCTTGGGGGTTGTTATTTGGAACCCTATTCTTTTGGGGACTTCAATATTTGCTAGAATATGTATCCAATTTTGAGAGATCTCTAGCTCGAGGAGAGAGGCATACCAATCAACTACCTCCTTCCCATCGCATTCTCTCTCACAAGTTTGGAACAGTTTTAGGGATGTTGTCATGTCTGTTGTGTCGGAATTTGCAGCAAATAGGTGTCGTGACACTAGATGGGCCTTGTGTGTGCATAGGTCCACTTGCATGATTTTCTCGTCATTGCATAAATAGATGTTGTTCGTGCACCAATCATGTAGGAGTCCGAACATTTGCAAGAAGGGCCTACCTAAGATGGCTTCATATTTGAGCTATTGGGTGAAGTCCATAACCACAAATTGAATGGGGTACGCGAAGCCAAACACCTTAATGTTAATACCCATGAGAACTCCCAGGGGTTCAATAGTTCTTCCATCAGCTAGATTCACTACTAGATGGGTTCGCTCAAGGGAAGGTCTCCCCCACATTTCCCAACATTCTTTGGTCTAGACACTTACACATGCTCCTCCATCTAGGATGGCATCAACCTTTTAGTTCTAGTAGGTTATGGGGATAGCTGCATTAGTGTCATCACCTTTGAAGTATTGGTCTAATATGTTGATGGGAACCTTAGGTAGGTTTTGTCCCTCCTCTTGGGGTTGGTATTCTTCAAGGTTGGTAGGTTCTTGGGCCAAGATTTGCCCATTCATCCAACTTGAGAGGTCTCGCTAGAGGGTAGGATTCCCCTACAGCAAGGACACGATTGGCATTTTGACCTCTGTGGAGAGGAAGGTTGCTAACCTAGCAATATGGTGTTGTTTTTGGGAGGTCTCCCTTCCCACTGATAGTGGCTTTTCAAAGACATAGAGGTCTTCCTCCTCTCTTAGGTTCTGCAGCATTGGATCCTCTTGAAACATCCATTGCATTAAGTCCAAGACCTCTGAGTTATCGGAGTTGGGTGGCTCCTCTTCTTTCACTCTCTCTAGCACCCCAAGTGCCTTTTCTCCCCTATGAGTTGTCAGGTGGCCAAGGTGGAGGATATCCGACACTCTATTAACCTTGAGACTCTGCTCAAATTTCCCTTGGCACTCCCATACTAAGTTCTGAGGATCTATTAGGCATTGTTTCTCTAAGATCGAGTCTGGATAGGCTACCTTATGATTATGTGGAGGTGTGTGGCATTGGGTCCACACTGGTCTGTTTACCTTCGGATATAGGGGCACACTAGGATCATCTAGGGAAGGGGCTCATCCGGATGTAGAGGAGGTGGCAAGCATGGTTGTCTCCTAATCTGAACCATCTTGGATAAAAACTTGATTTGTTCCTTTGCCCACTGTTATCTCTTTTACCCAATTTCAGGTTCCGAGGGTGTTGGTCACCTACAGTCATGTCGTTGCTCATTGTAGCATAGGTGTTCACAAGTGTAGCATAGGTCCTCGGGTCGTGTTTCGGTGAGAGGTGTAGGCTAAAGCATGGAAAGCAGAACTCATGCGCGCGTGAATGAGAAAGATGGCTTGATTATAATGATTGATGGAGGCTCTCACCTCCATGGGAGTTCAAGGGTTTAGAAGGGGATTTCAGGGTTTGAAGGGGGACAGGGTTGAGAGAACTAACTAGGAGTTCCAGGGTTTAGAGGGGGTTGCATGGTTTAGGAGGAGTTCAAGGTTGAGGAGTGGAGAGCTAGTCTCCTTCGCAGATTCGAGGGGTAAGGGTTGAGGAGGAGGGACAAGGAAGGAGGAGGACGAGGGAGGAGAGTGGAGGAGGAGGGAGGGAGAGGGAGGAGGAGGAGGAGGAGGAGGGAGGAGGAGGAGGAGGGAGAAGGAGGAGGAGGAGGGAGGAGGGGGGAGGGAGGAGGAGGAGGAGGAGGAGGGAGGAGGAGGGAGGAGGGAGGAGGAAGGAGGAGGAGGAGGGAGTACAAGGGTAGAGAGTGCAAGGGTAAGGGCATGCTAGAACACAATAGTGTAAGAGAGCATGGATGCAATGGAGATCAATCGCATGAACACAATAGTGAGCTTGAACACTGAACCCCAAAGAGTGGGAGCTTCATTCCATTGAGAGATATTTATACATGTTGTCCTCTACACAATCCATAGGTACCTCTGTGGTGGGACTTCTTTTGTAGGAGACCTTTTGGACAGGAGTCCCTCCACTTTTGGGGGGCACCTTTTGGGTCTCTACACAAAGTGGAGGGACCTTTTGGGTCTCTACAAAAAGTGGAGGGACCTTTTGGGTCTCTACAAAAAGTGGAGGGACCTCCGAAAGTGTAGGCTTTTAGTCTTTCTCTCTAGATTTACTATTTCTCTTTCTAGATCCCAATTTTGCAAGTATGATTGGATCTTTTCTAGAGAGGATTTTGGCTATCCTCATCCTTTAAGATTTATCATACTATCTTTTCGGCTCAAGATATTACAAGCGGAGCTTTGCCGCTACTCTACACACAATGCTCTCATAGTTGTTGTCCTAGACTGCACTTCTGGCCCTTGTTGCCACAGGGTTAACAACTCCCCTAGACCGATTTGATTACCCATCCTCGGGTTATGGTTAGTTCTGTAGACAATGTTGTGATGTGGTTTTCTTTACCCAATGAGTATGGTAAAGATAGTGGCAGTGTTAGATGGAGCGAGCTTCTTGTCGATTTTTTCCTTGTAACCCACAAACATCGTAGATTGCTTGCTCAGTTTTTAAGAAGCCAGTGTCAACCATTTCTTCAAACAAACATACATAACGCCCTTGAAGAGATATGGACCTTTGAAACAGGTGACTTGTTGTTTGAGCATCTATCTATATTGATTTGGATTGAAGCTAAGGTTGGGCAAGTATATTTTCTACAAAGTTAAAAATCCCCTTCTATTGAACGTACATGCCACTTACATAGTTTTGAGTGGTCTGTGCTTGGTGGATACTCATTGAAATTCCCAAGAGGTCCCATCCTCCTCTTGACTGCATGTTTGGGTATTGCCTCCAAAAACCACCAATGGGATTACCACGCATGGGAATCCTATCTGTATCTTGTTGCAACTCCCTTGTGGGTGTGTGAATTGGATTATCCAATTCTTGAAACTCATTGATGGAATCATTAATGGTGTCTTCCATTGAAAACTCAAGGGAGATCGGAGGAACATGTGGTCTTGGGGGAGAGGAAGAGGTTATAGGGGAAAAGCATGAGGTCGAAGCAAGTAGTGAATTCGAGAAATTAGAAGTAGAGATGTTGGTGGAAAGTGGAGGGAGAGCAGGACAAATTGATTTAGCAACTTGATAATCCTCAAGGGATGGATTGTCAAGTGTTGGAAAAAAGTTAGGTGTAACTGGATGATAGGAGTTAGATTCTTGGATTAGGCGATAGTGTTGAGAGGCATGGGCAAAGAGGCATGGCAAGGAATATAGATAAGCGTGGATTTCTAGAAAGGTATGGAGGATAGTACTGGAGTTAGGTGGGGATGTGAGTAGATCAAAATAGAGAGTGGCAAGAAAGGGGAGATTAGATTGAAGGTAGACCACAAATTCCTCTGGCAGATCCCTGTCGCTTTTGGTAGGCATTGACAACTTTAATTTTGGATTTTTCTAGGATTTGTATCCCATGGAAGCTACTGGTGATTGTTGCAGTAAAGGTAGGAGTCTGGCTATTACCCAAAGAGGGGGGCTTCCCATCAAGCATTCATATAGTAGTATTGCATCAGCCTTAGCCATACGAGATTTGCATGCACTGAGAGACAGAACACATTCCTCTCGTCTTCATCCATGTGCTGGCATAGATCTCGGAGATTCTTTGTGCTTACTAGTCTGGTCCAATGAAGACCAGATACTGCATGTAACATTTTGATTTGCAAGTGTTTCCAGAGTATGCGTATTCTTCTTTCAAGGTGATCCTCTTGCTAGAGGACTGCAACAAGTCTTGGTATAATGTAGTGATGCCTTGTATCAAAAGATCTTGTGCTTGTTGAGATATCGAGCTCCACTTGTGATATGCTAGGGTGACCGTTGTGCATTTATGTCACCGACTTGTTAGCTGCAGATGCGATTGGTACACCACCCATGAATAATAGCTGGATGACAACTATCTTTATGTACTCTAGTTAGTGGCTCATTTAGTATGCCACCTAGGCTAGCTGAGTTTGATTTGAGACCCACATATAGGGTTGACCTATTCCTTTTGTACTTAGAGAGAGTTCTTTTGGCTTTCACAACTAAGAAGAGGAAAACTATTTTCAGCCTCCATCTTTGTGTGTATTCCCCCATTGTGTATGTGAGAAAGCTGCAAGTGAGACTCCTTACTTCTCTCTCTCTTTTCACATGGTATCAGAGCTCGATTCGTGGTAAGGAGCTCAAGAAAGCAAACCAAGTTCATGTTGTCTTGGTAAGAGGATCAGTGTTGCTTTCCTTTTTCGAGTTTGGGAGCAAATCTTTGCAGGTAGCACAGCCGGAAAGTGCAAGAGTGCACTGTCTCAGATTGGGACGCCCTTCGCGGTGTGGTGAGAGGGTAGTATATTTTGCGACCATTTCGGGGCCCATTTTGGTGGCGCAAGTTTTCCGCAGGCACTCAAAAAAGTGCACTATTTTTGCTGTGCGACCACTGTTCCATAGGTCAGTGAAAAGTTGCTGTAAAAATTGCATCGTATGCCTGTGCACAGAGATATTGGGAGTGACCGAATCATTCTTATTGCCTGTTGATGCAAAATCATCACTAGGAAGTGACTGTGTGGTCAAATACCACTTTCGTCAGTTTTGCAGATTTGCCCTTGTGAGGTAGAAGTTGTGTTTTTTGCAGTGACAATATTTTTGCAGTGTTCTATAATGGTGTCTGATGCTCTTTCACAGATAGTCTCACTGAAAATCTTGACAAGAACAACTTCCAAGCATGGAAGTTTAGAATGACAAATTTCCTTAAGGGAAAAGGCTATTGAGAGTTCATTACTGGAGCTGAACAAGAACCAGTTATTCCTAATGTTCCCAATCAACAGGAGTTGCAGGCATTTAAAGGCTGGCATGAGAGAGCCAGAAAAGTTATGTACTGGCTGTCTATCAGTATTTCAGATTCTATAATTGTGCATATTCGAGATGCAAGCACGCCTAAGGAGGCATGGGATACTTTGACAAAAATGTATAGCACAAATACGCAAGCCAGGAAAATGCAGCCCAAGCTTGCATAATGTGCAGAGAGAAAATATGAGCATCAATGACTACCACATGAAGGTGAAGAAGATTGCAGATGCACTTGCTTCTATTGGGTCGCCAGTGGAAGATGATGATTTAGTTTCTGTGACGTTGAATGGTTTAGGAAAGGATTATGCACAATTCCATACATCCATTGCCATCCGTGAGAATTTTCCTAATTTTGAGGAGTTGATTGCTCTTCTAATTTCTAAAGAGCAGAGAAATGGTGGTGCATCTTCTTCAGGAGGAACTTCAGAAGAAATTGTCTTCTACTCAAATGCTGGAAGAGGTAGAGGCAGAGGTAGAGCAGGCCAATCTGGAGGCCACGGTAGAAATTAGAATATGCAGCAAATTCAAGAAAACCAGTCCTATGGAGGAGGACGTGGTAACTTTAGAGGCAGGGGGAGCCAAAGAGGTCGTGGTGGATGGCAGAGAGGCCAAAATGTAAACACCAATGTTGAATGCTACTATTGTGGTAAAATGGGTCATATGGTTAAAGACTGCTATAAAAGGTAGAATGACATCATGACTAGAAAATTGCAGCAAGGCAATTATGCATCCTCTAGTAGACAAGGTGATGACAGAAATGAGCATTTGTTTATGGTGCAGCACATGACTAATTCTGTGACAAGTGCAGAAGAAAGCAATGATGTGTGGTATGTTGACTCAGGTGCGTCAAACCACATGACAGGTCATGCAGAATGGATGCAGGATGCAAGGAAAATGGAAAGACCAGGATTTGTGGATACTGGTGATGATACTGCACATCCTATTGTGTAGATTGGTAAAATTCCTTTGTCTATACAGGATGGGAAAAAGAAATACCTGTCTGATGTATTTCATGTCCCAAATATCACCAAGAACCTAGTTTCTGTTGGTCAAATGGTTGAGCAAGGCTTGCAAGTCAGATTTAATCCTCATGGATGCTTTGTTGAGGATATGAAAAATAAAGGTCGCTTGATAGCAAAAGGAAAGAAGAAGGGCAGGATGTTTACGTTGGATGCGGACATGCCTGAATTGAGTGCAGTAATGTTTGCACATGGGAACAGTGTAGTTGCAGATATTGATATTAGGCATAAACGCATTGGTCATATTAATGTACAATGACTCAAATTAAAGCAGGCCCAAAATATTGTTGCAGGATTGCCTAAGTTCAAGGTTGCAAAATGCATAAGGTATGTGAAGCCTGTCAATCTGGAAAACTGGCAAGGAAACCATTTCCTAGACATGTTCAAGAGAGTAAGAGGCCATTGGAATTAATCCACTCTGATGTGTGGACTACTAAAGCTACATCTATTGGAGGCTGTCATTATTTTGTCACTTTTATTGATGACTATAGCATAAAAGTTTGGGTGTATTTTATGAAAAAGAAAAGTGAAGTGTTTGGGCATTTCAAAGCTTTTAAAGCTATGGTTGGAAAGAAATAGGCCTGCAAATAAAATGCCTAAGGTCAGATGGAGGGGGAGAGTACCTCTCAAATGAGTTTGCAAGGTTCCTATAGGAGCATGGCATAAAGCAACAATATTCATGTAGTCATACCCCACAGCAAAATGGACTTGCAGAAAGGATAAACAGGCATATTGGAGAGGTATCTCATGCCATGCTCAACGAAAAAGTCCTGCTAGATTAATATTGGGATGAAGCAATTGCTACAACAGTCTACATAATGAACAGGACTCCCACTGCAACAATGAGGCAGCAATTCATGGCATGATGCCAGAGGAGAGGTATACTCGTAGGAAACCATATATTTCTCATTTGAAAGTTTTTGATTGCATTGCTTATGTTCATGTGCCAGATGAGTTGAGATCCAAGTTGGATCCAAAAGCTGAGAAGTGCATCTTTATTGGTTATTCTCTGCAGTAGAAAGGGTATAGATGCTATAACCCTTCTACTCGTAAGTTTACAGTGAGCAGAGATGTTATTTTTTATGAGATGAGCAACTGGTATAAACCAGTAAATGTGATTAACGATGTAGATGCACAAAATGGTAATGCTACATAGAATTCACAGCAGCAATCACAAAATATTAGTGGACCTGTAGTGTCCTCTAACAATGGTTCACATACGTTGCCATGGACAGGTAGATTGAGATCAGGAGGATCTCCTCAAAGCAATGCAGATAGTGGTATGCAAGTATCACGAAAAGGAAAAGAGAAAGTAGATCAGCCCATGGTTGATGTGAATGCAGGTCACTCTTATGTGGATGGTGAATCTAGTGGCTCAGAATAGAGCCTTGATGATCAGTTGGGTATTCCTTCTGTTGTTACACCTAGAGTAAGGAAGACAAGGGATGTCTACTAGAGTTAAGTATTCTGTGGATATGCTGAAATATGATGGATTTACAGCCATTCACTATGCCTATATGGTCAAAGTGATACATGAACCAGTAGAACCCACTTCTTTTGAGCAAGCCATGGGAAAAGAAAAATGGGAGAAAGCCATGGATGAAGAAATGGATGCCTTGGAAGCAAATGCTACATGGGAATTGGTGCCTTTGCCTAAAGACAAGAATGCAATTGGCTACAAGTGGGTTTATAAGGTGAAGCACAACGCAGATGGTTCTGTGAATAGATACAAGGCAAGATTAGTTGTCAAGGGGTATGCACAGACATATGGCATTGATTATGAAGAAACATTCAGTCCGGTTGCAAGGATGGCAACCGTAACAGCAGTCATTGCTATGGCTGCATCAAAGGGATGGTCTTTACATCAGATGGATGTAAAGAATGCCTTCTTGCATGGTGATTTGCAAGAAGAGGTCCATATGGAGCAGCCACCAGGTTATGTTCATGTTGTTCATCCTGAGTTTGTTTGTAGGTTGAAATAAGCCTTGTATGGCTTGAAGCAAGCACCCAGAGCATGGTCTCACAAGATAGGACAATATCTTGTCACTATTGGCTTTCAGATTTCCAAGGCAGATTTCTCACTTTATGTGAGAAAAATAGAGAAAGGTATTATGTTGCTTGTCATTTATGTTGATGATTTGATCATCACAGGTGATAGTGATGAAGATATCTTCATGTGAAAATGCTATTGAAGTAGAAGTTTGAGATGAAGGATTTGGGAGAGCTGCGTTACTTCTTGGGCATTGAGGTGATTAGATCCACAAGTGGGATATGGCTCTTGCAGAGGCAGTATGGATTGGATATGCTGTCCAAATATGGGATGATAGGATGTAAGCCTATTTCAGTTCCTTTGGAGCAGAATGTGAAGTTGAGTGCAGATGCAGGTGAGCTTCTGGAAGACCCTACTATGTACAGACGCATAGTAGGAAGTTTGATTTATATGACTATTACCAGGCCAGATTTGAGTTATGTTGTTGGGTTGGTAAGTCAGTTTATGCAGGCTCCAAGGAAACCGCATTTGGATGCGGCTAGATGCATACTGAGGTATGTGAAGTCCACATTGCAGTATGGACTATTTTATGAGACTGGGGTTTAGACACAGTTGCATGGATATAGTGATGTCGATTGGGCTAGTAGTATTTTTGATATACGATCTACCAGTGGATATGTGTTCTCTTTTGGGAGTGCTGCAATCACTTGGAGCAACAAGAAATAGCCTATAGTTGCCTTGTCGAGAATAGAGGCTAAGTACAGGGGTGCAGCAATGATTGCATGTGAGGTAGCTTGGTTGCATAAGCTACTTTATGATATGCATCAGTCTACAAATGGGCCAGTTGTCATTTATTGTGACAACATGAGCAGTATACACTTGGCAAATAACCCAGTCTATCATGCTAGAACAAAGCACATTGAGGTGCATTATCACTATGTGCAGGAGAAGGTTCTAGTAGGTTTTATTGATCTAGTTTATGTCAGCACAGAGGATCAGGTAGCTGACACATTCATGAAGGCATTGGGCGCAGAGAAGCTGTGCAAGTTCAGAGACCTGCTTGGTGTGTAGGAATTGGGATTGAGCTCGAGGGGGAGTGTTGAGATATTGAGCTCCACTCGTGATATGCCAGGGTGACCGTTGTGCATTTATGTCACTGACTTGTTAGCTACAGATGCGGTTGGTACACCGCCCATGAAAAATAGCTAGATGAGAGCTATCTTTATGTACTCTAGTTAGTGGCTCAGTTAGTATGCCACCTAGGTTAGCTGAGTTTGGTTTGAGACCCACATATAGGGTTCACCTATTCCTTTTGTACTTAGAGAGAGTTCTTTTGGCTTTCACAACTAAGAAGAGGAAAACTGTTTTCAGCCTCCACCTTTGTGTGTATTCCCCCATTGTGTATGTGATAAAGCTGCAAGTGAGACTCCTTACTTCTCTCCCACTCTCTTCGCAGTGCTTACCCCTTCGCATCATCATCAGCTTGACCTAGTAGTTGAATTTCCAACTTGGAAATTATAGCTTTTTGATTTTGCCACTCCATGCACTTATCGTTATACTTACCCAATGTGGAGGTGTATGCAAGCTTTAGACTATTGAATTGTTGAGCTCCTTTGGATGCCCTGGAAATTGATCATTAAGCATGCGGAGTTGGAGTATCTCTTGTTCTTCAGTGTCTAGTTTTGCTTTGGTGTGCACAAGTATCTCCCTTGATGCCATGCCTTCCTTCTCTAGTGCTTGAATTTGATGTTCACCCTCTTTGAGGCTATTTTGCAACTCATTGTTTGTGTCTAATGTGGCATGGAGCTGATCTTCTTTAAGTAGTAATATTTCATTTAATTGCACCAATTCCTTCTTGATATCATCACAAGTGGCTTGCATATGGGAGAGGGATAACTCGACCTTTTCCTTTTGGTTCAAGGCCTCAAATAGATGTAGGTGTTTATCTTGGAGAGAAACCGTGGCTTGTAGGGCATCCTTTCTACTTTCTGCTAGAGCATTGTGTGCAAGGAGTTGTTACTGCATTTGTTCTGCCATGCTTTACTTGAGCTTCATAATTTCAATCTCGGCACTTTGCAACTTGGATTGGAGTGATGGGAGCATCTGTCTTTCCATTTCTCTTTCCTGCTCATCTGACACCATGGTAGCGAATAATTGAGACCATTGTTGTAACTGTTGGCTATGATGTTGTATGATCTGGAATGCGCTATGGCCTTGCTTGTATTGGACATATAGTTGATTCCCATGTGCCCATGTGGAATTTTGATTAATGTCTTGAACAACAGTCTATTGTATGGTGCCACTACAGACATTTGGGGGTTGTGACTCTAGAGTCATGGAGTCATCAACATTGGTGACTTGTGATTCCTGGAGAGGTATGCTATTTGGCTCTCTTGCAAAGTCATTATGTGGAATGGTATCCTCTTTATTTCCATGCTCATGACCTTCTGTTGCGGGAGCAAGATTGAACTGAGTTGTAGTGTTCTTTGGCAAAGTTCCACATTGTCATTCTCTGGAGTTTGTTTGGATTGTTGCCCTTCCATGCTATCCTCATTGAGAGTAGGTGGAGGGTCTAATTCCCATTCTGGCAATAATATCAATGCTTCAAAGTCCTCTATATCTTGTGTTGAGAGGGGTGTAGAGTCATCCTCTTGCTCTATTGCAAACCCAATTATTATGGCCAATAGATGGGCAATGTAGCTTTTGCCATTATGGGTAGTGGATACATAATTGGTTAGCAGCAAGGATATGTGTTGAGCCCAATCTTGTAGTTTTGCTCTACCAAGGAGTGTAAGAGTTTTTACTAACATATAGTTTTTTTTCACTTCTGAATGATTGAAAATGTCAGCCAAAATCTTAGCTACCTCTTTGCATATGGGGTCTAGAATCATATCATGGCGTATTCCCCCGCTTTGTGACTTTGTGTTAGGTGGGAATAAACCTTGAATTTTAGAGAATCTTGCATCCAAATGTTTCTTTGGATATTCTTCTTGTGCATCTGGAAATGAGAAAGCCTCCTGCATAGTGGATCTACTAAGGTAGATCTATAAGGTCTTTTCTTTATATGTTACTATTCCATACTTATCTTTCTCCAACTCTCTGCTTTTATATGATGTTATGAATTGACAAATGTATTTTGTCATAGCAGGTGTTGGTGAGAAGGATTTTAGCTTCTCAAAAAGACTACCTAGTCCCTTTGACTGCAAGACGTTGTAAGCATTGGGTGACATGGCCAACATTGAGACTCGTGGCCATACAAGCTGTATTGTTCCATCTGTTGTTGCTAGATCTTTGTTAGTCTGGTCCTCAAGGTGTTCTGCAACTGCATCCTGCATAGTCAATTGCTCTGGCTCAATTTCTCCTACCTCTAGTATCCCTTGGTTTTGTGGCATTTCTTCTTGGCATGTTGCATTTATTAAGGATGTGTTTGCTTGGCATTACACAGATATGAAGGGAGTTGATCCATCTTTCTGCTAACATAGAATTAACTTGAAGAAAGATGCTATCTCAGTGGTTCAACCAAGATATAGAATGAATCCAAACTATGCTCAGAGGGTGAAGGAGGAAATTGATAAGCTACTCAAGGTGGGGTTCATTTATCTAGTTGATAAGGTAATTTGGCTTTCACCTATAGTCATAGTACCTAAGAAGAATGGTAAGCTGAGAGTATGTGTTGATTATAGAAAATTAAATGCAGCAATAATAACAGACCCTTTTCCATTACCTTTTTGTGACACAATGCTTGATGCTGTAGCTAGTCATGAAATGTATAGTTTCTTGGATAGTTTTAGTGGCTACAATCAGATAAGGATGGCTCTGGAGGACAGAGATAAGACAAATTTCATCACAGAGTGGGGAGTTTTTGCCAGTAATGTTATGACTTTTGGTCTTAAGAATGCACCTCCCACATTTTAGAAATGGATCCAGGAAGTTTTTGCTCCTTAACTACTTTCATCAGAGTTTTTTTGGATGATTTTTCTGTGTTCGGAAAAAATAATGAGCATTTGCAGCATTTGAGACTATGCCTTGAGAGATGTAGAATTGCACGACTGAGCTTAAACCCGGAGAAATGTGCATTTGTTGTAAAAAGGGGTGTCTTGTTGGGACATATAATTTCAGAAGAAGGGATGACCATAGACCCACAAAAAGTGGAAGTCATTTAGAACGCCCCTACACCTAGAACCTTGAAGCAATTATCACACTTTGTTGGGCAAATCAAGTGGCACATCAGATTTTTACGGTATCTATCTCATGTTTGTGTACCATTGACAAAGCTTACCAAGAAGGGAGAATTGTTTACATGGGAAGAACCACAACATAAGGCTTTCATTCCATTAAAGAAAATGTTAGTGGTAGCACCCATCCTTAAACCACCTAACTAGAAGTTTCCATTCCATATTTTTGTGGATGCTTCAGATGTGGCTATTGGAGCAGTGTTGATGAAACAATTTGTTAAAGGTTGGTTTCAGCCCATATACTATGCAAGCAAAAGAATGACAAAAGCAGAACAAAATTATAGTGTGACTCAGAGGGAAGCATTGGGGATGGTGTATGCTCTCCAAAAATTTTGACATTATTTGTTGGGAAATAAAGTGGTACTACATGTGGATCATCAGGTGCTTATTTATTTGTTGAATAAGACACAATTGTCTAGCCAACTAGCTAGGTGGATATTATTGCTTCAAGAATATGATTATGACATTGTGCATACACTAAGAAAATAGCATGTTGTTGCATATTATTTAAGCAGATTGCTGTGTGGTGAAGAACCTATGGGGGTGCAAGATGATCTACCTGATGCTCATTTATTTTCTGTCAGTATGGAGAAAGGGCAGGATTGGTACGATCGGATGTTGCTGTTTTTGACAGATGGAGTGGTACCTCAATCATTATCCTAAGGTCAGAGGAAGAAATTTGTACTAGAGAGTAAACCATTTCTGGTCATAGTTGGAGTGTTGTACAGGAGAGGCATTGATCAGAGGTGATCCAAAGGTGTGTCCCAGATTATGAGAGAAAAGCTGTGTTGATGGAAGCACATGCTGGAAGTTCGAGAGGGAACTATTCGGGTACATCTTTGGAAAAAGATACTTCAGGCCGGTTTGTGCTGGCCCACAGTCTTGAAGAATGCTCATGAATTTGCCAAGACTTGTTTACCTTGTCAGCGAGATAGAAGACCAACAGATGCAAACAGAATGCAACACCAACCCATACTACCTCTAGGTCCTTTCTAGAAATGGAGGCTTGATTTTATGGGTCCTATCAAACCACCTGCCAAGTATACTAGGAACAAGTATATCCTGGTGGCTATAGATTACTATACAAAGTGGGTGGAAGCAATTGCTTTGAGGGATAATACAACTGCAAGCACAGCTAAGTTTCTATATTATAATATCATGACTAGATTTGGGTGTCCAATTGAGATAGTATCTGATCAGGGAGTTCATTTTCTGAACAAAGTAATGAAAAAGATAACAAGTTTACATATGATTGTGCATAAGAAATCAAATACGTATTATCCACAAGCTAATGGTCAGGCTGAAAATTCAAATAAGAAATTCAAGAAAATCCTCAGGAGAATAGTTTCAGAGAATAGAATTGATTGGGACCAGAAGTTACATTCGGTGTTATGGGCATTTCGGACAGCATACAAGGTAACTATTGGAATGAAACCATTTTGTTTGATATATGGGTGTGAAGCTGTGGTCCCGATGGAGTTCATTGTTCCAAGTCTTTGAATAGTGGCTGAATGCAGATTGTCTCCAGAAGAGTTAGTTCATCATAGGATCCAGCAGTTGCTAAAGTTGGAAGAAGATCATATTGTTAGCTCATACATTTCAGATGTGATCCAGAAGCGGAGACAAGCATGGGTCGATAGGAATATCAAATTTAAGGTGTTCTAAAAGGGGAATCTGGTGTTGATGTTTAATTCTAAACTGGGCCCTCGTCTTGGTAAACAAAAGTTGAGATACAATGGTCCCTACAAGATTGTTGAGGTCTTAGGAGAGGGAACATTCAAATTGGAGGATATGTATGGGAATGCAATTCCGAAACTAGTCAATGGGTATCAGTTGAAACCATATCATGCTCCAACACTTTTTGTGGAGGTTGTGGTAGAGGTTTTGGTGGTGCAGTGCATGGCGGCAAAGTTGTGTCCAGTGGACTGCTTGTAGGTTCGAAGATCTGAAATTTTGAAGCAATGCCAGATCGGAATGCGGAGCTGTGATTCAAGATCTGAAGTTTCGAAGTGATGCGAGATCTGAATGCGGAGCTGTGACTCAGGTTCCAAAGTTTTGAAGTTTCGAATGTATTCTAAGTAGTACTGCCCGTACTATTGGCAACATTTCACGCATGTCAATGATGATTCTTCATGTCCAAGGTGGGAGACTAATGCGATGGTTGGCATGGTTAGTTTGTCTAGTCCAATTACGGTCGGTAACATCTCGTCATATAAAAATTCTCTTCAGTTTGAGTTGATGTGTGTGGGGTTCAGCTATTTTTGTCCCTTCCAGTATCAGTTTGCTCTGACTTCTATTCGAAGTTGTGTTCAAGCTAGTATTTTTTGGAGGATGTCCATTGTGAGTGTGGATGTTTATAATGAAGGAGAGCTCCCGAGGTCGTGTCCAAAGCTTGATTTGCTGTCGGCCGTGGCAAGTGAACAGATGGCCCCAAAATCGAAAGTAGCACCTGTGCAACACAGCAAGAGGGTGAAAACGGAGGTAAATCTAGCAGAGGAGGATATGTGAGATGTTTCAGAAGATTCAGAAACAGAGTCGGATGAACCACCAAAAAATCACAGGTCGAAGAAGTAGCACATAGTTGAGAGTCTGCCGGTTTTTCAACAATTCAAGGCATTTCTCAATTTGACGTTGAACAAAGCGTGGCTGAAGAAGATCAAGTTGTACAAGTTTGCATGCTTATCGTGGGAGCTGTGGCGGGATAACCTTGAAGTTTTGAGTCAATTCCAGAAACTGCAGTGCACAGTAGGAGAATTTTCTTTGGGAGTTAGAATAAGACCAGAGTTGATACTCAGTTGATAGCTGCAGTTTTTTGTCTGCTATATTATGAGGAAGAGATTCAGCTAGACAAGTGTTCAGATGATGTGATGATGGCAAAGTTTGGGAATCCTTATTTATCTAAGAATTCCTATATGATAAGCAAAGTACGGGATCCTATTAAGAAACAACAGCTAGCCTAGTTTGTAGAGCGTGTGGTTTTGTTAGCTCGCAAAGACTATATGGCAAAGGAAAATTATGCCTACCTGGCGGTAGCAGAGCAAGGGGAGAAGGTGTCATGGGCTACACTGTTGTGCACAAGCTATTGCAGGAAATTCCCAGAAAGTAAGTTCGCACTCCGAATCAATTTTTGAGAATTGCACCTTATGTAACAGCCTTATTCAGTCATGTTACTCCTAAAAAGGAGAGGACTCTATCTTGCAAGGAGAAGGGCAAGTAGTTGTTTGGCGATGCAAATGATATTATCAGTGATACAATTGATGATTTGGTGCAAGCCAATACACTTATCAGCAATCAGTCGAGATGGTGACTGGTAAATCACTATCTTCAGTTTTATGGAATACACCTATTGTGAGTAAGGAGAAGCTACTGCATAAAGCTCAACCAGTTACGAAGTCAAAGATTTTGGTAAGAAAGGGAGCTATGATGGATTTAAAGAAAAGACTAGCCATGTCTCAAGACTAGAGCATGGAGGGTGTAAATGCAACGGA
This sequence comes from Dipteris shenzhenensis, assembly GCF_047967505.1. NCBI lineage: Eukaryota > Viridiplantae > Streptophyta > Polypodiopsida > Gleicheniales > Dipteridaceae > Dipteris > Dipteris shenzhenensis. The sequence continues at coordinate 5,558,427 of NC_141616.1, forward strand.
TACACCACTCGTTAGTAAGAATTCGGTGTCTGGTGTTTCATTTGAGCAATTCAATCATGCAGTTGAGATTGTATGTAGTTTTGGGAATCAGATGTAGGTAGCTCAGCGTCAAGCTGCTACTGATATTTTTTATCTACAAGAAGAAAATCGTAAATTGTTACAACAGGTCCAGGAAAGCAATGAGATGCAGAAGATCAAACAAGACTTGGCACAGTTACAGAAAAGTTTTTAGGTTTATAAAGAGCAAAAGGAAAGTGACCAACAGAAGCTCATGCAATAGATAGAAAAACAGCACAGGCATGTCTTGCTATTGTTACTAAATGGTTGAAAGAGATGCAAGATCAGTTTTTTAATGCTTTGGAGGTAGTGTCTATGTCTAAACACAATATAGAGCTGCAAACCAATAACTTATGCTTGCAAGCAAGACTAGATGCATTGCAAAATTTGGAGCAGGTAGCAGCTGAAAGACATTTCAGAAGAGACAGAGTTGGATGGGGTATTTGTGGCAGCGGATGCTGTGGACAATCTTAAAAATGAGTTGGTAGTTATATCTCAAGAAGTGTGGGATAATTTAAAAGAGACACTATTTATTTTGGCTAAGAGGCCTTATGAAGCTTTTGCTTCCGAGGAATACATAGTAAATATCTTGAAGGATAAGGTTCAAGAATAGGAGAAGCAGATTCAAGAATTACACTCGAATTACAGCAACAACTGTTACAGTTCCAGCAACAGTCCCAGGTGACATCAGCAACACTTTAGGGTATTAATTTGGTAGAAATTTTTTCTAAGCTTTTGTCTCTGCAGGTACCTTAAGATATAGCACCAGGGTCAAGTAATCAAAGTAGCGGTCGTGTCGAGCTGAAGGATGACTTTCAAGAGGAGTTGGTACAACCAGAAGAAATACTTCAAGCTTTTAAAGTTGTTCATGAGTTGACTGGTGGAAACCCGGATACATTGATGTTCAATCACCATTCAGAGGATATATTCAATGTAGTGCAAAAGAAAGATGAGGATATGACCACTATTGATCCAAAGAAACAGGTACAGGATGATCTGGAAGAGTTTGAAGGTCAAGTGAAAGACCAGTATGAAGAGCAGTTTATGGGAGTTTAGCATGAAGATCATGACGTTGATCATGAATTAATTCCAACTAGTTCAGTTTCAGTAGACCATTGTACTGGATCTACTACAACAGATAAATGAGTGAGTTTGAGTCTCAATAATTTTGTGGCACAAAACTGATTGTTCCACCGGGTGTGGCAGTGTGTGGGCGAGAGTAGCTTGAAAGCATATTTAAGAACTATTTATCTTTGATAATGATATAGGATGTATGGAAAACCTTTATGGGAGTTAGTTGTGCAACCACTGATGAGGAACGTCTGTAAGTTAGCATGCAACTACCATATGTAGTTAGTTAGTTGTTCGACTCAAAAGCTTGTCATGTAGTATTCCGAATGCAGATATGATGTTGCTGATCGGACTCTGTTTTGTCTAGTTCTATGTCCACTTTATATGCTGTTGTTACAGAAGCATTTACAATACAAGAAATATGCAGTTGTTTACTTTAATCGACTATCTCTACTGCACTCAATCTTAAGTTGATGTGTTCTCTTTTTGAAGTTCTGAATGCATTCATGAAGATACTATATTTCTACTAATAGGTGGACTTTGAGATCTAATCTCTACCTGTTACAGAGTTGAGCATGCCATGAAGTTCCGGATGGCCTTCCAAAGAATTAATGAGGCAAATGGGAGCTTTAACCCTAAAAAACACCCTATTAGAGCCACCCAAGGGAGGTTACTTGGACACATTGTTTCTATAGATGGTATCCGGCTGGATCCAAAAAAGGTGGAAGCAATCCTCAAGCTTTCCCCACATACTACCAAGTGCCATGTGCATTCCTTTATCAATTGACCATGTTGTTGGGATGAAGATTGCAATCAAGGGTTTGTGCAAATTAACAGACAAGCATGCTTTATCTTTGGTATTTTGTATTGAAAAGTCTGGGCATTATGTGGTGGGAAGGCCCTTTGCCATGATTTTAAGTAGCAACCTCGCAAAGCAGGATTTGCAATCCTCAAATGCCTTAGGCCGGATGGCTAAGTGGTTAGCAATCCTGCAATAATATGATTTCACATTCAAGGTTCTAAAAGGAGGTGTTCCATTTGAAAAATGCCTTGATTGATTTGCAAGGGTGTCTTGATGTAAATTTGGTGGTTGCCATAGAAACAAGTGATCATTGGTATGTAAACTTCTATAGATTCATGACTGGCTTCTCTTTTCCACCTAAAAGCACCAGTTATGAGTGAAAGAAGATCCGCAAAGATAGTCAACATTATACCCTGTTTGATGGGGTGTTGTATAGCCAAGGTTTTGATGGAGTGCTGAGGAGAGCTATTGATGCAGATGAAGTGCCCAAAGTGCTAAAACGTTATCATGATCGTTTTTGTGTAGGGCACTATGCAAGGGATTATACCACCAAAACGATTTTGCATGCAGGATACTATTGGCCAACTTTGTTCAAACATATTGCTTTGTATTTCAAAAATTGTGAGCCTTGCCAGTTCTTTGGCAGGAAGGATTTGAAACTGGGGCAACACCACCTGATAATGTCAATTCATCCATTTCAAAAGTGGGGAATAGATTTTGTGGGACCTTTCCCTATGACAACTCGTAAGAAGAAATACCTTTTGGTGGCCACACAATATGTCTCCAAGTGGGTTGAAGCCATGGCGCTCCTTGCTACAAATGGAAAAGTGGTCTCCAATTTCATCTTTGAATGGATATTCACAAAGGTTCAGAACGACCACTGAAATAGTGTCAGACCACGGGAGCCCATTTTTGAATGAAATAGTGGGGCTATGGGCATCAGTCACAATACTTCTAGCATCTACCACCCTGCATGTATGGGGCAGGTGGAGCAAACCAATGGCCTCTTATGCAAATCAATGGGTAAGATGGTAGCATGACATCGTAGCTAGTGGGATCAAAAGGTTTCAGAAATAGTGTCGGCATACAACATCACTCACAAAAGATCCACTGGACATACCCCTTTTGAGTTGGTATATGGCAATGAAGCAGTTTTGCAGCTAGAAATAGAGATTCATGTTTTAAGGTCAGCAGATGAATGACAATGAAAGGATAGAGGCTAAGCTGGTGCAGCTTGAAAATTTGGATGAGACCCATCGACAAGCTCAACACCATGCAGAGACTTAGAAAAATTGGCAAAAACACGGATGGATGCCAAAATCGATAAAGGATCGGAGAGGCACTATGATGATGATGATTTAGTATTGGGTTTTGAGAATAGGCTGGACCACCAAATCAACAAGAAGTTCCTTCCCACTTGGTCTGGACCATACAGAGTGGTGAAAGAACTAAGCAACATATATGTAGTTGTTTAAGAACTGGAAGAGCTCCATGGTAAAAAGGTCTTCAACAAATGTTACTCAAGTACTTCTTTGTTCGGTTGTGACCCAGGCATGTAACACTGCACATTCCATTCTTGTAGGGGGGGAACTATTATTACTCAAAAATTTCTACTATAAATGTAATAAGTGGAAGCACTATGTGTGTATGTGGCAATAGTCACATAATATCAAGGCCCCATGGTTGAGGTGGCAAGGGAGCCCATGTGCCATCCTTCCATGTTGGAGCATCTTTGAAAGTAAGGCATATAGTCCATGCAACTTGCTATATTTTATATGTAAAGTAGGTGATGTGGAAGATACTCCCATGTGCCATGCTTCCACCTTGGCAACATTGAATGAGGTGAGGGAAAGGTCAATGGGAGCATGAATATAAAATATGAGAGAAAGGGTTGAGGTGGCAAGCATCTTTTGTGCCAACCCACCCATGTGAATATTACATAAGAGAGAAAATCTAAGTGCATCTTGCACTAGGGATATGGATTTGGAGTATGCAACCCTTAAACTGTCGATTGCAATGGAGGGTCCGCACTAGCATGCACTGATATGGAAGATGCCCCTTCCACACCATGCATGTAGGAGAGGGACAATTAATGTGAAGCCCAATCCCTTTGATTATAAAAGGGGACGGGAGCTCTTTGATGCAACACCTCCTCACTTGTATAGCCACCATGGAAGATGCCCCTTCCACACCATGCATGTGGGAGAGGGACAATTAATGTGAAGCCCCATCCCTTTGATTATAAAAGGGGGGGGGAGCTCTTTGATGTGACACCTCCTCACTGGTATAGCCACCATGTTGGAGAATTAAGCCATTTCTTCTTAGTGTGTGTATCACTCTCCCACTCTCCTCCTTTATCCTCCCCCACGTCTCCCCCTCCTTCTTCCATGATGTTCATACCACCCCTCTCCTTTCCCCACCTTCTACTCCCCATAGCCTTATGGTGTATAATATCTTCTCTCATTCCCCCTCTCCCCCCTCATTTTCCCACATGTCCCTTTTGGTTCACCTTCCTTCTCCCCCATTCCCCCCATCTTGCTTCTATATTTCCACCTATCATCCCTCCTTTACACCCTTATCATTAGGTACGTGTGCACAAATGACCCGCAATCATCCCATGTTGGAGGTTTTCAAATCCCGCAACACTGCTCACCGAGAGGATGTTGCAGCATGTGGAGAGGGTGCTAGTGGCAGTGTGACAATAGTGGAGAGGGGTGCCAGTGGGAACAAGGATGGGAGCAGAGAGCAAGGACTAGTTAGTACATTCTACCCATCTACCTTTTGATGACTGATATACAGAGATCGTGCAAAACTATATATACTGTGTGGGCTTAAAGGCCCCTATGCCTAGGTAACCCTGATTATACACATGTGCATATACTCAAACATATAAATAAGATCATACAGAGGATTAGGATGAACTTGCACCCATCTCTTGTTTTACTCCTTCTCTCCCTTCCCGTAGGTTTTTGTTGTGCACTGACAATTGGTATTAGAGCTGCGAAGGTTTGTCTTTGAGACATTTGATCGGGAAAGAAGCTGCGAGAGAGTGTCATCTTGATTGTTGGGACTCTAGTGGAGTTAGAGAGCTGCAAAAACGTATTTTCTGGTGCTACAAGGCTGCAAAGGAGCAGTCTCCTTCTTTCTAGGATACATCAAGCTACAAAAGAGCTGAGCCCCAAGTGGTTTTTTGCAAGCCTGCAGGTGGTTGTAGCAAAAAAGACAAATTTTGATGATTCCCTTGTTCCTTTTGATGACTGGGAGTTTGAAATGACTTGTAGAGGCAACCATTGCCTACTGCTTTTGGTGTCCATTCACTTTGGGAGTTTGAAAACCCCTTCATTCTTGAATTTAGGATCATTTCATTGGATTTATGACTCAGTGTCTCTGCTTCAACATTTTTCTGCCAGTGTGTTGGAACTCAAGTTTGAAGCAACCACTTGTAGATCTCTCAGCTTTGGTGGACTCAAGAGGTCCTAAAACTTTTGTGCTGCTCACCATTTGCACTCTAGTGGAGTTTACAAATAGATCGATTTGCAAAAATATTTTTTCGATCTGTGTGTTGGACCTGATGATTGGGACCACGATTTCCAAAACCGTTTGTTCCATTGTGTTTCAAAGGCCCCAAAACCCCTACCTATTATCTCTTGCATGAATTCATGGAGATTTGGATAATCTCCATCTCTCTGGGATGTCGGATCATCTGTTTCTCTGCCAAGAAACCAATCAAAGTTTCAAACCTTTGATTTTTTGATTATAGGTCAATTGCAAGGGTAGACTCCCCATTTCCCATTCATCAATTGGGATTCTGGAGTTCCAGTAGGAGAGAGATATTTGCAAATTTTCTTGCCAAGTGTGATGATGCAATGATTCTCATGTTTTGCGGCATCTCAAGTTTTACTTTCAATAGCGGTCGTTGCCTTGAGGCAATGATTTTGAACATACCTTATACAGATCACTGTGGTTGCAGTCTGAGCCATGTGAAATCATTCATAGTGTGCATTGGGTTGCAATGGATGCTTTACAGGACATTTGGATGCATTGCGGTCCTTGTTGGATGTGCTGATAGGCCCAGATTGCCTTGTGGGATGCTTTATTGATGGAGGTTTTGCATACATATGCTACTTTATGATGAGGGATAGCTTTGACACATTGCAGTTGATGCATTGATAGTGCTATGTTCTCTTGGATGAGACATTATTAATGCTTATGACCATGGATGGTGTTTATGATTGAGGATTTTGGCTCTTATTGGCATTGGGTTTGCCATTTTTTTGTCATCGTAGGTTAATAGTTTCTTTTGGGCAAGATTTTCTCATATGATGCATAGTATATGTGCATGAGTCAGTTGCATTTTGATGCTTTGATCCTTTGAGGTTTTGTGATATTACCTTCCATTGTGGTATACATTGCTTTATTTGCATTGTGGCATCCTCTTCCATGTCTGAAAAGAGTTTTTTAGCATAAAATGTTTGATGGGACAAACTTTTCTCTGTGGAAAGAACAGATAAGGGATGTGCTTATTCAAAAGAAGCAGATTAAACCCTTGGAAGGGATTGCAACTAAGCTTGCAACTATGTCTAAGGATTATTATAATGAGTTGGATGCATTAGCAAAGTTTATTGTTAGACTTCAACTTGCAGAGTCAATTTATTTCATAGTAGTAAATGAGCAGACTACAAAAGATTTGTGGAAGAAATTATGTGCCACTTATGAGAAGGAAAGTGCCTCTAATAAGGATTACCTCATGAAGAGGTTGTTTGAGCTATAGATGAATGGAGGGGTATCCATTGCTTCTCACTTGACTGAATTAAATATTATTTTCAGCTAGCTTCAGGCTTGAAAGCTGAATTTTGATGTGGAGACTAAGGCAATATTCCTCTTGTGTTCATTGCCATCCTCATGGGATACCTTCCATACAACTTTTAGTAAATCTGCACCTAGTGGGGTAGTGAAGTATGATGATGTTGTGGGTACCTTGTTTGATGAGGAGATTAGATGAAAGTCTATGGATGGCAACAAGCATGATGCAGCCTTAAATGTGAAAAGGGTTAGATCACAATTCAAGGGGAAGTCCCAAGAAAGGGAAAAGTCTCGTAGAAAATCTAGGCACAGAACATTGAGTATCACCATTGTGGCAAGAAGGGTCGTATGAAAAAGGATTTCTACAAGCTAAAAAGGGAGCAAAAGAATAAGAAAAAGAATGCAAATTGGGGTGAAAATAAGAAGGAAGAGAGTCCAAGGGAGGACAAAAGAAAAGTGAAGATCGAGGAGATCAATGCAGCCATTGATGACAGTGGCAATAACATTGTCAGCATCTCTAGTCTACTTGTAGAGTTACTTACCACTTTAGATGATGCATATTCCCAGGATTTGATTTTCGATTCTGGTGCTTTATTCAATGTTACTCCCCATAGGGAATGGTTCTCCACTTATGATAGTGGAAATATAGGTTGTGTGGATCTTGGAGATAACCAGGCATGTGACATAGTGGGAGCAGGTGACATAAAGTTTTCATTTGCAAATGGATCATTTGTTTTGAAAAATGTGAGACATGTGCTTAAGTTGACCAAGAGTCTAATTCAGTGGGTCAGCTAGATGCTGCTAGTTTTTAGACCACCACCTAACCACATAAATTTATCGATTTTCAGACCACCTAACCATATAAATTTTCAGACCACCTAGATGCTACTGGTTTTGAATTTTAGAGCTTGAAAATTCAAAAGGGCTCTATGGTTTTGGCAAGAGGTGCCAAGTGTGGGACATTGTATCCGTTACATGTATCAAGGGTGTCTGATCATGTTGTTGCAATAACTGAGCAACCAATTACTTCTTTGTGGCATTGCTGGTTGGGGCACATGAGCCATTATGGAATGAAACCCTTATGCTGTTTGGGTTATGTACTGCATTTGAGTTTTTCTGATTTTGAATTTTGTGAGCACTATCTCTATGGGAAGTAAACTAAATCAACCCATAAAAGAAGGGGAAAGAAAGATCTTGAAAGGCTTGATTTGGTGCATTCAGATGTATGTGCTCCCATGCCTACCATTACGTGGAAAAGAAATCAGGACAAGACGCTAGACACTAAGCATGGCGACGCTCAAGGGCCATAGAGGAAAGGAGAACATGAGGGCGAAACGTTATCATGGGAGGGGAAAAGGGATTAGAAGGGGAGGGAATGAAGAGGGAGACTATGGCACAAGGGGAAAGGGAGAGGGGGAAGAGAAGCATGTACATGATGGTGGGAGGAGGAATGTAAAGATGGAGACATCAAGGAAAGAGGACCATGCTTTATTTGAAAGGAAGGGAAGGGGGAATCAAAGTACTAGCTAGGTGGCTTTACAAGAATGAGCGTGTCTCATCAAGGAATAGCCCCCTCCTTTTATAGCCAAGAGAGGGGGTCTCTCCCAATAAATGCATCCTCCCACATGCATGGTGTGTGTGGAAGAGTCTCCCATGTGGGCTAGGCAGTTACACACTCTCAATTGTGTGCGATAATGCTTGGCCATATTTTTCCACATATATCAACTCCCATATCCCAAGTCTATGATACTCCCTTGGTCTCTTCCCAATTTTATAATATGTTCAAACATCTAGGAGGACAAGTGGAGGGTTGGCACAAGGAATCTTGCCACCTCATCCTACTTTCCCCATTATTGAACTTGTACTCTTGGACCTTCTATACCTCTCCCACATGGGCCTAGCCTATATGGAGGTAATAACCCAATATAATATCCATCTCCACCTATTTTATATTACTTCTCCCATGGACTTTGAGCCATATCTCACTAAATGCAGGCATGGGACCGCCTAGGTGGAGGGGTGGCACATGGAGGAGCCATGCCACCTTAACATTTTATAATATTACTACCATGGATTATGTACAACACACCTTATGGGTCCTCTTACATGGAAGGGTGGCACATGCTCATGCCCTGCCACCTCAACCCTGGGCCCTATGCACTCCATATTTTATTATACTATTGCCACACATACAAGCACACACTCATATTTATGCCTTTTTACTTTGGATAAACTTATCCATAACAGTTTCCCCCCCCCAGGCAGGGAATGCACAGTATTTCCATGCCTGGGACCATCACGCACAAAGAAGGGCTTGAGATAACGCTTGTTGATTACCTTCTTGCCATATGGCTCATGCAGCTCCTGAACTTGTACAGACCCATTGCTACATTCCTTGATGACTTTGTATGAACCGATCCATAGTGGTAGAAACTTCTTATCCATTTGGTGGTCCAATCTGTTATCAAAGCGCATAGCACAACATCCCCCTCAGCAAAGTGTCTTTCCCATCCCTTGCAAATCTTAGCATCTAAGCGGGCCTTTTGTCGATTCTTTTGGATCTCTGTTTGTGTAGTGCAAGGCGTCAGGTTTCATCTAACTTCTCAAGTTGTACCCCGATCTGGCGTCTACATGTTCATCTTCTATCATCCTCTGTTCTTGTGCCAACAATCTCAAAGCCGGAATCTCTATCCCTAGTGTTAAAACTACCTCAGTACCGTACACTAACTCAAAAGGAGTGTGACCTATAGATGTTTTATGGGTGATGTTGTAAGCCCACACAGCTTCAGTGACCTTCTGATCCCACTGGCTCCTGTTCCCTGTGGCCATTTTCCCCATGGTTTTACAAAGGAGGCTGTAAGTCTGCTCCGTTTGTCCCATGGATGCTGGATGATAGATGCTAGACGTGCGATGATCAATACCCATGCAATCCATGAGCAATTCCACCGCTTCATTTAAGAATGGACTCCCATGGTCAGATACTATTTCCATGGGTGTCCCAAACCTTGTGCAGATACATTCAAATATGAAATTTGAAACTGCCTTACCATTTGCAGCGGGGAGGGCGATAGCGTCAGCCCACACTTAGTGACATACTGAGTGGCTACCAAAAGATACTTCTTTGTGCAGGCAGTCACAAACTCTATTCCCCACTTCTAAAACGGATGGATGGATGTCACTGGGTGATGTTCCCCAGGATGCAAATTCTTCCTACCAAAGAATTGGCATGGTTCACAGGTTTTGCAATACAAAGTGACATCCTTGAACAAGGTTGGCCAATAGTATCCAGCATGTAAAATCTTCTTAGCTGTATAGTCACTGGCATAGTGGCCTCCACAAAATCCATCATGATAATGCTTCAATACCTTAGGCACTTCATTTGCATCAATGGCCCGTCTTAGTACCCCATCCATGCCTTGACGGTACAACACCCCATCAAAGAGGGTGTAGCGCCTACTATCTCTGCGGATCTTCTTTCTCTCATAGCTAGTACTTTCTGAAGGAAAGGAGAAAGCAGTCAGAAACCTGTAGATACCACCATACCATGGATCCCCAACTTCTATGGCCACTACAAGGGTTACATCGAGGCACTCCTCTAAATCAATCAAAGCATTCTTCAAGTTGGAACAACCCCCTTTTACAATTTTGAAAGAAAAATCATATTCTTGTAGAACTGCCAACCATTTGGCCAACCGGCCCATGGGATTTGGTGATTGAAGAACCTGCTTTGCAAGACCATTGCTAGAGATTATAATGAAGGACTTTCTAGCCACATAGTGCTTAAATTTCTCAATGCAGAACACCAAAGACAAGGCACACTTGTCAGCCTCTGAGTAGCGTCGTTCGGTGTCGAGCAATTGTCGAGAAGCAAATCGAACGAGATACATGAACCGATCCTCCCCTTGCTGGAGAAGAATACCTACAAGAGTGTGCTCACCAAACCCAAGATTGATATAGAAAATCTTTGACCAATCTGGATTGTGTAGAATGGGTTTTGAAGCCAGAGCATTCTTGATTTGTGCAAACCCATGATCACAATCCTCATTCCAAGAGAAATCAACCCCTTCTTTCAATAGCATAGCCATGAGTCGTATCAAAGCAGCATATTGATCAATGAAGCGACGATAGTATCCTGCTAGATTGACAAATGAGCGTATCTGACGTTTGGTTGTTGGTGGGGAGAGCTTGAGGATAGCTTCTACCTTCTCGGGGTCAGGCTTGACACCCTCGGATGAGACAATATGTCCCAATAACCTCCCTTGAGTGGCTCCAATGGTGCATTTCTCAGGGTTGAGACTGCCATTCGCATCATTGACCCTTTGGAAGGCCAACCTAACCTTCATGACGTGCTCCTTACGTGACGAGAATATACAAAAATCATCTAAAAACACCTCCAAGAAATCCCCCAAATAAGGAGCAAACACCATCTGCATAAATCTTTAAAAGGTAGCAAGAGCATTGGTGAGGCCAAATGGCATTACTTTGAATGCAAATGTCCCCCAGGGTGTGGCAAATGTGGTTTTAAGCACATCTTCTTCGGCAATTCTGATTTGATAAAACCCGGAGTAACCATCACAGAAAGTATACATCTCATGACCACTTACCTTCTCAAGAATGAGGTCTTGAAAGGGAAGAGGATGATGGTCCCTCTTGGTGGCTGCATTGAGTTTCTTATAGTCGATGCAAACCCGCCACTTGTTGTTTTTCTTTGGGATGACTACCACTGGTGAAACCCATTCGGTATTGTGAACTGGAACAATAAACCCAGCTTCTACAAGCTTCTGCAACTCTGAGTGCAAAGCATCGATCTATAGGGGCCCTAATCTCCGAAACTTCTGAGCCACTGGGCTTTAGCTCTATCTTGTGTTCTATGGCAGTCACATGGCAGTCACATGGCGAAGGTGGTGGTAGCTAGTTGCAAAGAGGTCAGGGAAACCTTTGAACATTTCTAGAAACTCATATTTCACACTTCAAGTGAGGTCTGGGGAAAGCATAGATTCAAGCTATTGAGGACTAGCTATTATCTTTTCTGCAAGTGGCAGGGTTGGAGACACCCCTATCATGTAAACTTCCTCATCTGAGAACTCCTCCCCCCCGTCTGATCCTTCCATTGATTCAGACACCGAGGATGAGAGAGTATCACTGTCTTGCTCCTCTTCTTCTTCTGGTTTCGTGGCACCTGGTTGCACCAGGATCTTCTCCTTAGAAGCACCAAAAGACATGTGTCATGTCTTCCAATAGCTGACTATATCACTCTTTCTCAACCATGGTCTCCCGAGTATGGCTGGGTAAGTCCTGCCTGTATCTTTGATGTCCACTACATAGAAATTGATGATGGTGGTCAACCCATTGACAGTGATGGGCAAATCCTCAATGACTCCTAGGATGGCGAGTCATCGACCATCTGCTACCTTGATTCAAGTGGAGGAACGCCTTGTTTATTTCAAATTCAATTTCTTCATGATTCGGGGCACCATGATATTACATGCAGCTCCCCCATCAACACACACTTTTTTGACATGACAATTATCTATGATGACATCTACTGTATGTGGGTGTCGATCAATTTCTTCAGAGATAGAAGAGACCTCTCGTACCTTTTCCTTTTTCTCGCTCCTCCTTGTTGAGAGCCCTTGCTGCAGCTTACGTCTCACCTTAGGGCTTAATGTTATTAGTTGAGGGAGTGTGATGCTCAAAGAATGATGAGCAAGGTCCTAGACGACCAAATAGTCTTCTTGCCCTGAGTCAATGGGAAAATTCGAGGGCGGCCACTTACTCCTATGAGATCTTTTAGTCTTCTCTGTTGATGGGTTTGCCATCTCAGCATCTGAGGGCTCTGAGAAGGACACCTTCTTCTTGGGGTGGCCTGGTCCATGGTTTGGAGAGGGGTCTGAGGTGGTATGACTTCTTTTCCCGAGGTCAAGGATTTCTACATCAGAATCCTCAGTGCCACATTCACTTAGAAGATTCACCCTTGGAATATTGGGACATTCTGTGCGATAATGACCCTTTTGGGGGCACTCGTAGCATACAACATTAGCACGGTCTCTTGGAGGGCAGTTGGCTTGATTTCTGATGCCGACCATCTCAAGCCAAAGATCATTCAGGGCCTTGGCTAGGTCATTGACTTTGGGTTCCTTAGCAGGAGGGGCCGAGAGAGTAGGAACGAGGGGGGCTCGTGGGCGAGGCTGGGGAAATCTTCTAGGTGGAGGTTGAGGATATAATCCTTGTTGAGGGTAAGCATCTAAGGGAGGACCATACATTTGAGGTGGAGGCTGTGGATACATCCCTGATGAGGGGTGGGGGTATGCCCCTGAGTTAGACCCCCCAGGTTGTTGTTGCAAGAATTGAGGGGGTTGCAGAGGGACAATCATCTTCTTTGAAGCGAGGTCAAACTGAACTTTATCAAACTTTGAGCAATCTCATGTGCTAGTACCATAGTTTCTGGATTCTCCCATTTAAGCTTGAGGCGGAATTCGTCACTTGCTCCTACTACAAGGTAGCCCAACACATGCTGAGTCATTCCAGCTCGAAATCCGGCATTGTCCTCCTTCGTGGCAATTAAATGGTCTAGGAGCATGGCCGCTCGATCCACATATGAACGTGCCATCTCACCTTATGACTGCTTTAAGTTTGCCACTTGCAGGTACACATTCTCTGCCTCCTCTTCTTTGCCGAAATACTCAATCATCACTGCTGTCAACCTTGGCCGACTTTAGCGAACGTCTTCGACCTGCTTCTCATACCACACTTGAGCCAAACCCTCTAGAAATGTGGGAAGAACCAACAGCCATCTATCTTCAGTAAGAAAGTTGAGAGAAACACAACGGTGCTTGAAGGCCATAAGATACTCATTTGGATTCTCTTCAACCTGTCCACAGAACATGGGAATGTCAGCCATGCTTGGAAGATGGAAAAGAGAGAGGCAAAACGAGGCTTATCTATGGACAAACAATAGAAAGAGGAAGCTTGAACTGAAAATCGGGTGAAGATGCATCCACAAAGCACACATAGGCAGGATAGGGTGTGACTGGTGTATTGTGAAATAACTACATGGGAAGAATCTTTAGCATAGAATAGCACATAGACAATCTTAAAAGGACCAACCCTCATGATATCACATCCATCTTTACAAGCGAGGGTTAGAGACATGGCGCTGCATGAGGTTGTTCATCAAGGCAAACAAGAATTCCATGATAAATGTCAACAGTTGGAGAGCTTGCACATCACCTTCAGCTTCTTCCAGTTCTTGTAATTGCCATGTTATTTCTTCAAGGGCTGTGCGGTCTGGCATCCTTCTTTTGAGCAATGTCCTTGAGGACCTTTCTGATGATCTTCCGAAGTCGGTAAACTCGTATCAAATATGCCAAACACTTAGTTTCATGATGACCACAACCTTTGCATTCCTTACAAATGATCACCCTCATTCGTGGCTTGTGGCTTTGTTGGGGCGGTGCTTCCACTCGCTTCATGTGTGATTTTAAGTACAAGCTTCACGTGCTAAGAAATCAGCAACTAGATTTTGAGCTCAAGGGATATGCTGAATTTTTACCTCTTCAAATTGATTGCAAAGTTCCAATGCTTGTTGATGTCGTGGAACCAAGCCTTTGCTTCACACCTTCCACCTTCCACTAACTTGTTCACACACTATTTGGTAATCTCCTCGCACCTCAAGTTGCTTGACGTGATGTTCTTGTGCCTTTTGTAGCTCAAAAATGAGTTCCGAGTACTGCTTGGTTGCAAGTACTTGGAGGTGCAGACTTGCTATAACAATAAGTCTCCTCACCACCCGGTGAAGTGAGCTTCACACCCACACCAGCAGCCTTGGTCGAAGGTTTGTAAGCTCCATCAAATTGAAGGATCCAAGATGTCATCACACTGAGACTAAAATCCGGACATCCCAAGTTTCTCGGTAGTCCAAGATAGGTAGAAGGAGAGGGTGGGGAGAATTCAATACTTGAGCCAAACGTTCAGCACCAAATAAACTTGCAATCCTTTGTTGATAGTTTATCTTTAGACCAAAAAGAATTACAGCTTGAAGCTCAAAATGAGGCACAAAAGGTTGATTAGGTACAAATGGATTTTTTGGTTGAAACATTACCACCGAGCCCTAGAAACCTTTGTAGTGAGATTGAGAATAAACCATTCAAGATGAGCTTATCCATAGGAATTAATAAGTAGATGCACCAAATCTCCCCCCAAGCTTGGGGAGCATCCCACCCTTCGAAGAAGGACACCCTTTTAATTACCTCCAAAGAAGCAAGTAGCTCGATCACCGCATAATGAGTAGAATTGAAATCAAAGTCCTCCCAGCGTATGACTAGTTCTTCACCTTAAATCAACCACGATGTATCATTCCACCCATCGTCTCCTTGAACAATGCACTGGACGATCAGCTGTTGAAGGTCAACATGAAGATCAAGAAAGAGATCTTGCCAATTGGTAGCCGTAATGAGCGGAGGACCAAGCACCAAATCCTTGAACTCGTCGAGAAGTGACATAAATATCCACCCTCCTCATGTGGCGTGCGTCCATGAAGTGAACTTGGAAAAGTTCCGAATCAGCGATCTAGTAGGAGATGTGAATAGAGCACATGAAATGAAATACTTTTGCTTTTTATAGCAAGAGGAAACTCCCCATGGTTAGAGAGTTACAGCTCCCGAGATTTCAATATATAAGCAAAAATCATTACATTTTCATCACTTCCTATTTGCTGGGCCAATGATAAGTCTCCCTTTTATGAAGGGGGAGGTCTTAGGTTCAAATCCCACTCTTTAATAAAAAGAGAGGAGAGGAGAAGAGGAAGAGAAAGAGAAAGAGAAAGAGAAAGAGAAAGAGAAGAGAAGAGAGGGGGGCACGGGATCTGTTACAACTTTGCAGAAACCCAGAAAAACTGTCCGCGACCAAAAGACATAGGAGCCCAGAAAACCGTCGCGATCTATCCGCGATGTGCACGGGTGTACACAGTGGACGTGTGCAGGAGCTCAGAGGGAGTACAGATGTTACAGTTCTGCAGATGCGACCGGTACGAGTAGAAGATTCGCCAGCCAGAATACACATAGGAACCGTGAGCACAAAGCAGGCAGACTGGAAGTGCAGAAGCAGGGAGGTTTTGCAACTGTAGAGACAGGGAAGGCACATAGTTTGGAGGTGCAAAAGTAGAGAACTGCGCACGGAGAGGCCGCACCCAGTCATAGGAGTAAATAATTTTACACCACTAACCGTGGAGATTTCGATCCCAGCAGCCACACCATTTCTATTACCTGGAAAAGAAATCAGGACAAGAGGCTAGACACTAAGCATGGCGACACTGAAGGGCCATAGAGGAAAGGAGAATGTGAGGGCAAAACATTATCATGGGAGGGGAAAAGGGATTAGAAGGGGAGGGAATGAAGAGGGAGACTATGTCACAAGGGGAAAGGGAGAGGGGGAAGAGAAGTATGTACATGATGGGAGGAGGAATGTAAAGATGGAGACATCAAGGAAAGAGGACCATGCTTTATTTGAAAGGAAGGGAAGGGGGAAATCAAAGTACTAGCTAGATGGCTTTACAAGAATGAGCGTGTCTCATCAAGGAATAGCCCCCTCCTTTTAGAGCCAAGAGAGGGGGTCTCTCCCAATAAATGCATCCTCCCGCATGCATATAACACATCCCTGAAACTCTACCTAATGTTACTTATGCCAAGAGTAAGAATTCTCTAGAAATAATGCATTGCACTAAAACTATAGTTCCAACATGAAAATAATTAAAGACACATCCATCGAGTCTCAATGACTTGTTTCATGATATGGTAAAGCACCAGCTTAGTCAGGAAACAATGTGTGGTCTAGAAAGTAATGTTGATGTTCAACAATAGTTAAAGTTAACATTATGATTAAGAATACTAGAGTAGCCTAGGAGGCCAGATTATTGGAAATTTGGGAGGAAAAGTGCTATCAGGATGCATCAAGGTGAAAAAATGATCAGAACAACATTCTCACACCAAATTCACCTATGATGAAAAAAGGGGAGGCTCAATATCCCCCCAGAGTCTACACCAGTGCCAACTCTAGGGGGCTACTGCACCCCTCTTTTTTGTTTGATAAATGCATACCTATTGCAAAAATCTCTTCTTTTTAAATAGAAGCCTATGGTGGCTAACACCACGAGAACAAGATGAGATTTAATATTTCTTCTCTTTAGCTCAATAGATTTCTTATTTTCATCAATCTTGTAATGGTTGCTTGCCCACATATAGAAAGATGTCATGTTGAAATCTAAAGATGTCAAAATTTTGTATTACTGAATGAAAAAAACAGGGGTAGCTCAACAATCCCCTAGAGTCTATGGGAGCACAAACTCTTGGGGCTTCTAAGCCCCCTTTTTTTTGGGTTTGATAGATGGTAGATGTATGGGAAGATATGAGGGGTTTCTTGCCACTGAATCATTTTATATTTTCATATACAAGTTTAATAGTGTGAGCATATCCATCCTTAATCAAGATGGCACCAAGGTGCAAGAAATCAATTGCAAGAGGTAACTCTATGGTATTGATATCCCTAGCATATATATGATAAACTTGAGCAACATATAACTCCTCTTTTTTCGTTGTGATCTATATTTGAAGGACTTAGGCATTGCAATGTGGACCATCAATAACATCTATTTGTGAGGGGTGCACATCTCATACTCCATACAATGATGCAAACAACCCACAAATGGAGACACTTGCAGAAACTAAGGCTACTATCATTCAAGAAGAGGCATCACCTCATGACATGATTAATCGTGAAATTGGACAACAAGAGATGCAATAAGAGGGTCATTGTTTACTTGGGTGTAGCCATTTTTGGTGAGGTTCAGGGACTTTTTTGTATATGGGTATCTTGCATGACCCATAACTTATGCAGTGCTCAACAAAATTCGGCAAACTTTGTCTTCAAGTTGTAATACACATTCCAAACTTGAACATGAGAGCAAAAATTTATGGAATAAGTGTTTGGAATGAGACCATTAAAGCATTACAAGTGCTATGTTGCATGTGAAGCATGCATCCGAAAGACTATAGGATATAGCAATTTATTCAAAAACATCAAGATTTTGTTCTATACATACATGCAACCAAGTAATCGTTCTAAAGTACACTATGTGAGCTTCTCCTCAACCCAAGGACACTCCTAAATGAGATCATTATGCATGGGTTAATGGGCCTCCAATGTTGTGCTAAAGTGATGCATGCCCATTGGAGGGCACGCTCCATAAACGTTTTTTTATTTGTTGAAAACCAAAACAGATTGAAAATTTGAAATCCAAACTATTGGGACTAGTGCATGGTGGTCTTAAAACATTGATAGTTGTTGGTATTGGTATCTAGATTCACCCTAAAATGGAAGAAGTTGGAAAATGCAATTTGTGGACGTGCAAAGATATTTTAATAAATCCAACACTATTTACAATTTTGAATTGTTTCTTTTTCCATGAACTTGCTTGCTATTAGGGCTCATAAGCATGCCAAAGGTGATTGCATTTGATAATACACAACATCAAACCCGATAGCATGCCCTTTGGCCTATTTGTGTTTTGAAGCATTTTAAGGCACATTGCACTTGTTTCGGATATCCAAGTCTGCTGATGTGTACCAGAGGGGGTGAAATTTGGCGGCTGAAATTTCGCTACTCCCATGAATTTCAAATTTTCACACCTCCCGCACATCAAATCTTGGAAGATTAAGTACCTGCAACCAGCCCCCACCCTGCCAATGCGCTGCAACTCACACACACCTCGACGTGATCTTGTGTAGACTTTGGTTTGCCATTGTCTTCTTTCGGGTAAGTTGTCTTCTATTCTTTGATCCTTGCCTCACCAGCTAGATTCTCTGGGTCTATTATGGACTAATCGTGTCCATGGCATCAATGGCAACATGTAGCTCACCATGGCTTTCAAGAGAAGCAAACAGAGGCTGCGAGAGACAGGAAAGCCAAAAAGTGAGGTCAAGGCATAAGAAACAAAGTGTGGGTCGAGGAAAGCACTGGCAGAATCGGCAAGAGAAGACATTTTTGCAACATCTGCAAAGGGAGAAACAATGAGAAGAAAGAAGACTCCTTGTACGGAGCGAAGAACACTAGCTGTGGCATCATGATTGGTGGGAGCATTCGAGGTAGCAACATCAGGCCATTCAAGTGATTACCAGTATTGAGTCTTCACAAGCTTTAGCCTGCACCCTAAAGTTCGTAGAGTAACAACCCTACCAACACCTCGAGAGATGCACGCCCAAGAGGCAATGCTCTCTAACCTAAGAAATGGCCTACAGAAAGTGAAAGGGGTGGACAACTTAGACCAACTAGTTGCAAAGAGGGTGACACTAGCTATGTTGGTGTCCCACAAACAAAGGAGAAACGGCTTGGGTGCACAATGTCGAAGATGTTGTCCATCAGAAGGACCAACGTGGCTCCAGTGGTTGAGCATAGAGCAGAAGTAATGCACGATCATCCCGATTTGAGAAGTCTGTGGGCTTCAACAAAATGCAAGAAAAGGAGAGACAGTCTAAGTGCAGAAGTCATTACTCTAGTGATGACGTTTTGGCATGAAAATACAAGAGTTTCTCCAAATAAAAAGTACATCTGTAAGAAGCAGACGGGATGCAAGGTGTTTGAGGATCACATCATACACATACTAGATACAATGCAGGTCAATGGTGCCTAAACTAGCCCGATGGTTGTTTGTGATTGAGCTTTGGGATAGTTTACTTGTTTCATTTCTTAAACCAGGCTTGGACTATCCTAATCCAGCCCAGTGGTTGGAACATCGCCATTCTTGGGGGGTCACCTCCCTAAATTTTAGTGTACCACGTGCATTCAAAAGGAGGGCTATTTTAATTTTACTTTCAAAAAAAATTTAACAGGTTTACAATACGAGGAGGGGGCTTTAATTCAACTTCAGAACAAAATCCGTTAGTTTATAAGTAAATAGGGATGGTTTTATTGGGAAAAAAATTTTAGTTGAGGGATTTTTTTAATACCCCTTGAACACACATGATACCTAGGATTTCTTAGTGGTGCACCCCTGAGATGCCATTCTACTTGGTAGATCTTCAAGGCTACGTGTTGCCTCTTTTGAATGAATGGATTATGATTGCAATGATATCATCATGAAGGGCACCTTCAATTTCTGTTTCTTGTAAATGACAAGGTGCTCATTTCTTAGATCCAAGTGGGGGAGCCCCATCCATTTGCGGGTGAGCAATTTGTGCAATGAGGGTTACTTAACTTTCAGTGTTGTCTCGAGTTCAATGCCAGCATCCACACATGTCTTCACCATTGGAAGTTTGAAGGAGATAAGTTTGGTCAGTCATACTATTTGTTCACAGCTCCTCACTCTTGCCCTTACCCACCTTCTGGTAATAGAAACATTAATTTTGATGTGCACATCCACGGTTTCCTGAGTTTCATGTAGGTCATTTTTTACACTTTTTGCGACGATAATATTGATCTAGGACAAAGTTTCGATGGTAGTATCGATGCTTGGTAAACAATCCTGCAGTTGTTTCGATGTGCTAATATCGACACTAATTTTTGTGGCAAAAAAATTTTAAGGTCAGATTAGCCCTAATCTGCCCTTTTATAAAAATATGTATTACACTGTAGTGGCCATTGTATTGTATTGTTTAGAATTGTTGATTACAAAATTGTCCTATTACATTGTATGAGATCAAATATCGACACTGTATACAAGTCTTTACTATCTCCATATATCCGTCATCAATACGCAGTTGATGGGTAGAATGTAATGCTAGTCCTCATTGCTCCCATCCTCTTCCTCTCTACTATTGACACTATATATAGTTTTGAACTATCTCCTTATGTCCATCATCAACATGCAAATGGGTAGAATGTAGTGCTAGTCATCACTGCTCCCATCCTCTTCCTCTCCACTATTGTCATTCCCACTGGCACCCTCTCCACTATCGTCAACCCTAATGGCTCCCTCTCTACATGCCATAGCATCCTCATGGCGAGCTTCTCTCAAGTATTCATCTCCATCCACATGTTCAACTAGCCAACACACAATTTGCATGGTTTGTATATATATCTTTGAGAGAATTTCCAAAAAAATAAATGTAATAAGGGCTTATATTGAGGAAGGGTACAAATTCTTCTCTCTTAGAAAGTAGGTTCATTAGAGCTTCAATATTGTTGTTATATGAATACATGTACTCCCCATCTATTTACGGTCCATTTTCATAAACGAGCATCATAAGAATACACGTTAGTTTTAGAGATTGACATGCTACCCAAAATTACACTAAAATAGTGAAAGAAGAGGTACTTACAAATTTTTTTAAAAAGGTGGCCCTGCCCCCAGAGCCTAAGTGGGATTGGCCCACTTTTCTCCTCCTTGCCGCCAGTGCCGCCTCCTTTTATTGAGTGTATTTTTATTAAGGATTAATTCTTTTTCTTTTGTGGTTTCTTGTGAAAATCCATCAACACCCTCTTGAATTTAGAGGATACAAGACCATGCATTCAGTGTGCTGGCTGGTTTATAATCCTGGCTTGACACTACAAGGCATAGGCCCTTTTCCGACGAAAATACCGATGTTTTTTACATTAATTTTTTTTTTTGATGGATGCAAATGTCGTTATTTAAGTCGCTATAAGCATCAGAAAAGAACAGTCGCTATATATGCGTCGCTATATAGCAACGCTATCAAATGTTGCTATATAGCGACACTGGTAAATGTCGCTATATAGTGACACTGGTAAACATTGCTATATAGCGACGATTAACAGAACTTAAAAAAAAACATTAGTGGGGCTAAACAAGGCCATAGCAAGCCCTGTTTTGCCCCACTAATGTTTTTTTTTTAGTAATTACAAAAAAAAAATTTTATTACAAAATTTTCCTTGTGGAAAGGGTGATACAAAATCCCTCAAATGAAACGATTGAGCGACAGAAGCATATACATGTCAAAGACATACAACATTGTTTGTTACAAAATTACCCTTTCGAAAAGGTTGATACAAAATCGCTCAAACGAGCTGATATACAAAAGGATATACATGGCGAAGTATATGCAAACTACTACTACTACTACTACTACTACTGCTGCTGCTCATTCGAATCATCCTCATCGTCCTCATCCTCATCCTACTGGCCTGATCCTTGGCCCTTGTGAGCAGTGCCTGATCCCTGGCCCTTGTCACGCTCACCTCCGTTGATGGGACACTCGAGCTTTGATTCTAAGAGTGAAACCATATTAATTGGAAATTAGATTGGAACTTAAAGAATAAAACAGTTTAAAAAGTGAGATTACAAGTAGGAGTAGACTTATACCGTGTGAGCAGCCACCTCAGCCCAATCTACCGTCGCTCCCATTACCTCCTGTTCAATAAACCATGGCTTTGTTCCTACGCAAAACGCGTGTCTCATCTCTGCGTTTGTAGGAAGGCGACCCATCGCAGCTTGCTGTGGATCCAATTTATGAGAGTTAGATAAAGTGCATGCAATATGTAGTAAAACAAATAGAACAATACATTAAATGAGAAGAAGTAGACTTACCACGATTGCCTCGAATGCCAGCCGTCTGCCTGCACCAAAGTGCAAAGTACCTACGACGTTCAGTCGTCTCCTCATAGCCCTCCTCTGACCCTCGAACATTTTGGGATGGTCCCTATTCTTCTTCTTGAAAAGCTTCCAATCAGCTTTATCTGCCCAGCTGGGTTTAGCCCTCCCCTTTCCAATGGAAGTACGCAAGGTTGATCTACGATGCTTCAAGACCAAACCCATGTGCCAATTTGGGGAGTTAGGGTATTTTGCTTTCAATTCATTGATGACCGCCTACTTTTTTTGGTCATCTTGATATCGTCAATCAGTAGCTATGCCGCTTTTGAAGTGGTGGCTCATCAACCGCCTCATGGTAGCCATCACTGCTGTGCCCTTTTTATCTTCTATTATCTCTCCAGCAGCCGCGATTTGATAGGATAGGTTCTCGACTGGGTAAGGAGGACTCATGGTAGTGGCAGAGTCAGAGCGAGTGGTGTTTATGCGAGTGCTTCCAGAGTGAGGAGTAGCAGTGGGAGTAGGAGAGGGCAAGGGACCTGACTGGTAGTGGGTCTCGAGACCAAGTGGAGACCTGTAGGGATGTGAGTGTACTAACTCGTCTATATCTCCCAAGTTAGCACAACATTAGTGACCCCTCCTACTCTTCCTTCCCTTACGATGGGCATGCCCAGGTGATGACCCCTCAGTCGAAGGGGCTAGAGGGGACAGTTGGGCAGTAGGTCCAATCATCCATGTAGGAAAGGGAATTGCTGTGGTCCTCTGGGATAGCAGAGAGAAGAATCTCGCTGCCTCCTCATCAGTCATCTATGCCACAAACTCGTCGGGACTCCCGACAAAGCCATGGGCTACTAGCAAAGGAGTTTCCTAAGGGGTAGTCACAGTGCTACGTCTGAGAGGAGTCGAGCCAAGGGTAGTCGCAGGGGTAGTCCTCTGGAGAATAGAGATCATGATGTCTCCTCCTACGAGGGTTTTCGTACTCGTCAGACGTGCGCCGTGATCCCATGTCTAACGTAGACACAAACACGAAAACAAAAAACAAAAAAAAAGAGAATACATTGAGAAATCATATGAGAATACATTGACAAAGCATTAGAGAATACATTAAGAAAACATATGCTTATGCTTATGCATAAGCATATGAGCTTATGATCATGCATAAGCATAAGCATAAGCATAGGCATAGGCATAGGCATATGCTTATGAAAAGAAGAGAAAAAGCGAGGAAAGAAGAAGAGAAGGAAAGGAGAAGGAGAAGGAGAAGGAGAAGGAGAAGGACACCCATAAGCATAAGCATAAGAGAAGGAGAAGGAGAAGGAGAAGGAGAAGGAGACATATGCTCATGCATAAGCATAAGCATAAGAGAAGGAAGAGGGAAAAAGAGCATAAGCATAAGAGATAAGGAAAGAAAGCATATGCTTATGCTTATGCATGAGCATATGAGCATAAAAGAAAAAGAGAGAAAGCTTAAGCATAGGCAAATACATATGCTTATGAAAATAGATTGAAAGAGGGGAAAGAGGGGGGGAAAGAGAGAGGAAAAGAGGAAAAGAGGAGAAGGAGAAGGAGAAGGAGACATATGCTCATGCATAAGCATAAGCATAAGAGAAGGAAGAGGGAAAAAGAGCATAAGCATAAGAGAAAAGGAAAGAAAGCATATGCTTATGCTTATGCATGTGCATATGCGCATAAAAGAAAAAGAGAGAAAGCATAAGCTTGTGCTTATGCATGAGCATATGAGCATGCATATGCATAAGCATAGGCAAAGAGGGAAAAAGAGGGGAAAAGAGATTGAAAGAGGGGATGAAAGAGGGGGAAAAGAAGAGGGGAAAAGAGCATAAACATAAGAGAAGGAAGAGGGGAAAAGAGATTGAAAGAGAGGAAAAAGAAGAGAAGGAAAGGAGAATAAGCATAGGCAAAGAGGGGAAAAGAGATTGGAAGAGGGGAAAAGAGCATAAACATAAAAGAAGAAAGAGGGGAAAATAGATTGAAAGAGGGGGAAAAGAAGAGAAGGAAAGGAGAGAAAAAGAGATTGAAAGAGGGGAAAAAGAAGAGAAGGAAAGGAGAGAAAAAGAGATTGAAAGAGGAGAAAAAAGAAAAGGGGAAAAGAGATTGAAAGAGGGGAAAAAGAAGAGAAGGAAAGGAGGGAAAAAGAGATTGAAAGAGGGGGGAAAAGAAGAGGGGAAAAGAGATTGAAAGAGGGGAAAAAGAAGAGGAAAAAAGAAGAGAAGGAAGCGGGGAAGAGAGGGAAAGAAGAAGGAATAGGGGAAGAGAGGGGAAGAGAAGATTCCTATGCCCATCACTACAGCTAGCGCCTTAAGCACTAGCTACAGGCCAATGCAAATAACAAAAATAACAAAAGGAAAAAAGAGAAAGCACTTTCTTACCTGGAATAGTCCCGCTCGGTGTTTTGTGGACTGGCCCTACAAAAGAGAGGAAACATACCATTTTTCAAATAACTAGTTAGAGGAAGGAGGAGTTTAGAGAAGCAACTTCTCAAAGGGATTGGATTGAGGAGACAAGCATAAGTCTATAAACAAGGAGAAAGCATAAGCCTACAAACAAGAAAAAAGAGGAGGAAGAGAAATACCAAAAAGAGAAGAGTGAGTCATCTTTCTTTCACAAAATCTCGTTTTTTGTCCTTAACCTTTGAAAATCAAGCATGAAAACTAGCACATAGGCTTAGAAATACAAGGAGAAACATGCTTCAATACTTACAAAATGAAATCTCACAAAAAACGAACCTACATTGCTTAAAGAGACTCACCTTCTTGAAAAACTTCTTTTCACACAAGCAAAGAGGGAGAAGGGTGGAGAGGGAGCACAAGTGTTAGGAGAGGGGCTAGGTAGGGGTGAGGAGTGGAGAATAGAGAGGAGGAAAGCGAGGTCATCGAATATAAGGTGGGAGGATAGATTTTTTCTTTTCTCGCAATAGAGATGCTAAAGAAAGCGTCGCGCAGGGTTTCAGGTTTAAGCCCCCAGCGTCGCTATATAGCGATGCTAGTTAGTCACTATATAGCGATGCTTATATCTAAAAAGCGTCGCTATATAGTGACGGAATAGAGCAAAGCGTCGCTATATAGCGACAAAACAGAGCAAAGCGTCGCTATATAGGGACGGTTTAGGGCACTTATTGTGAGAAGAGAGAAAAGGAGCTCATGGGTGGCTATTTTTTGGATCTTAATAGGTTTCCTTGCGGCTCATGTTGTGATTTTAGAAGTGTGTAGATGGAAGGGATGAGTGGAAGCTCGTCAGATGATGCACCAACGTCCGGGAGCATAGAGTGGCTTACGAAGAGGTTGTATTGTCATTGCACTCGTTGTAAGCAAGAAGTACGACATCAACGTCGTATTATGATGTGCCACTTGCAGATGTATGGGGAGGAGCCCAATCCAATACCCACAGTTGGTGTTGCACGTGGTGATGGATCATTCGTAAGTCAATGCTATTTGAGTTCATGGTTAATATTGGATACCATTATGACACGAAACCTTGAGACAAGATCTTATATTTACACAAAATCGTGAAACATGATGAGGAGGTGACGAGGGTGCGCATATACCTTCACACTTTGAGCAAGACTATAGTTTAGGAGATGATGATGAGGGTATGGTGGACATGATGGATTCTATTTTTAGGGGCACTACATCACATGTACACGTGATGTCAGAGTCTGAGGCCAAAATGCGAGAGTTGCAATCAACAAAGTTGTACGAGGGTGCTAGGATGTCTAAACTACGGGCTTGTCTCTCAATCTTGAATCTACAAGCAAAGTATGGGTGGTCGGATACAAGTGTCTCAGCCTTAATGAGGTTAGCTCCTGTATTAATTTGACTCATTATTTGGATATTGTTTGTTTTGAGAATCATCATGTATGTTTGAGAATCATCATTATCGAAGCCTTTGTATCCCCACTTTTTCTCTATAAATGTTTGCTCAATGTCAGGTTGTAGGATTCTAAGCTTGCCGTAATGATAGGTTGCTCCAGAAGATGTTGCCTACACGAAATACCATGCCTGCATCAAGAGATGAAGTGAAGAAGATGCTAAGAACGGTGGGTATGGATTATGATACCATCCATGCTTGCCGTAATGACTGTATTCTCTTTCGTCGTGAGCATGGAGATTTGGCTAGTTGCCCGAAGTGTGGGGAACAACGATATAGAGATGACTTGCAAGGTGAGCAGATACCGATAAAGGTCTTGAGACACTTTCCCATCATTGCAAGAATACAGCACATGTTCCGATGCAAATCCATAGCGGAGTTGATGACATGGCATGCATCTCATCGGTCCACTGATGACACATTGAGGATTCCCGCAGATTGTGCAGATTGGAAGCACATAGACAATTAGTGGCCGGACTTCGCGATGGAGCCACGCAACTTACATCTTGGGCTCACCATGGATGGCGTGAATCCTTTCGGGTTACGCTCGACATCTTGGTCGACATGGCCCATAGTCTTGGTGAATTACAATATCCCACCATGGCTAACAATAAAGAAGGGACACCTCATGCTTGCACTACTTGTGCCAGGGAAGTACAAGGCAAAAAATATGGACATGTACATGGCACCTTTGACAGAGACAGAGGAGTTACAAATCTTATGGAGAGGAGTGCGGGCCTTTGATATTTCCAGAGCTCCTAGACATACCAATGATATTTTGATCAGGGGTATCTTGATACGGACCATGCATGACTACCTAGGATATGGAGAGTGCGCAGGTACATGGTTGTGTCTTTACATGTATAATATAGGATTATGCTTTTATGACTCTCTTTCGCATGCGTGTCTTATACTAACACATTCATGCATGTGTGCAGGACTTGTTACAAGTGGGTAGGTACCATGCTTGTCCTGTTTATGGACTGGGTTTAAAATCGCTTGCTCAATACTGCAAACATATGAGGAAAAATATTTATGAAGGTCATGCTCAATACCTTCCGCTGGACCATCTCGCACGTGGAGGTTAGCTTGATCCACCACCACCATATTTGAAGGCAAGTGACTGATTTAGGCTTGGAGGGAGAATGGAGAGGAACCTCCTCATGGTATGAAGAGGCTATCGATCTTTCACGAGCTTCCTTATTGGGGTCAATTACAAATCAATCATCTCTTGGATCCTATGCATATCTTCAAGAATGTGGGGGCTACTATTTGGTCACACTTGGTTGGTTCCAAAGACTTGAGAGGAGTGCGAGAAGACTTGCGTGCTATGAATATGATCTCTTATTTGTGGCCCCAAGTGCATGCTTCAGGAAAAGTTATCCTCTCGAAAGCAACATGGATCCTCTCTACGAGAGAGGAGGCAGTGGTCAAGGCGGACATTGCCTCTTTTCGAACACCCACAGGGTACATGTGTTGCTTGAAAGGAGAATTTTCAAAGTACAATAAGCTTAGTGGGCTCAAGTCCCATGATTGGCACAAGGTCTTATAGGTATTCTAAGCTTTAGGATTAGTGTACCGATAATCGTGATGCATTAGTGAAATTATAATTATGTTATATTGTTGACATGACTTCTTTGTTGCTTTGATAGTTCATCCTCCCAATTACAATAAAAGGGTTCTTACAAGAAGATGTTAGAAATGCTATATTCAAGATTAGTGGTATTGTGACGTATGCTTACTATCAAATCACATTGATTGCATTTTCTTCAATTTAAGCTTAATAATATGTAGACTGATTATGAATATATCTTACATGGGCATGTGAAATAGGTGGATATCTCAAAAAGAGATCTCCATATCGAGCATCAAGAAGGCTAGGGTGGAATCCATCGAAGCCATATGCTTGCTTGAAAAGCACTTTCCCTCGAGCATTATGACAACTCAAGTGCACTTGCTTGTGCACATAGTTGATGAGGTGTCCATTGCAGGTACTATTCATAGTCAGTGGGATGTTTTTTCTCGAGCGGTTTATGAAAACTTTGAAGGAATTTGTAAGACAAAGAGAAAGACCAGAAGCAAGCATGGCAGAGGGATGGCTTGTGCAAGAGTCATTAGTATATATCACGGAGTTTCTTGCATCTCGGATCCCGATATGCCGCAAGCTTGGCATAACAACGATGATGATCGCATCGTTGGCGAGACTCCCCAAGGAAAAGGGATTGAAAGAAAGATGAGCAAAGAGCAAATGGAGAAATTCAATAAGTTTTGTATCCTCAATAGCAAGGAGATGTGGCCAAAGCAAAAAGAATAAATGCAAGGACAAGATTCAGAGTAATGTACAGGCGATCACAACCATATCCACGGGATCTCGCCCTTCTCCCCACTTACATGTCAATTGATTGGCTGCAACTGGCTCTATGTAAAGCCAAGCACGATGGAGAGACAATAAACGAGCGCGAGTGAGAGTTATCATCTGGATGTATGATGCATGTAAGTTTCTTACCTCTTGACGTAATTAAGTAATTATTTGTGGCAACATATGCTATAAAATAGATGCGTCTTCATTGTTTTAATGATGCTCTTTTACAGTACAAAAAGTACAGTGCATTATGGTCATATGGACGACATTCTTGCGTGGAATGTATCGATTCAAAGAGAGTCACATATGATTGTGGAGTCATGGCTAACTTCACACAAGATAGCCAAGCAAGTGCTTCGGATACCAATCTTCTCTCCTCACAGTTGGATTATTATGGAACCATACGCGAAATCTATGAAGTTGATTTCAGACGATTTAGTATTTTCATTCTTGATGAAAAATGGTTTAGAACTATTTACAACGGTCCCCATGCAACAGTGAGAAAAGACAGTAGCGGTTTCTTTGCAATAGACCACCAAACTTTGGACCGATGAAAGTGATACTTTTGTTCTTCCCGAGCACTGTGAGCAGGTGCATACTAATGATTTAATTAATCAAAGCTTTTGTTTTTAAAGATCCATTGATACATGTACTTAAGCATAATTTCATATATATAATTGATGGCATTTGGCACCCATCTTCAATATAGGTGGTTTTTCATCCGGATCATTCTGATCCAAGATGGTGGTACGTGATCCAAGTTGCAGCACGAAGTAAGCAAATTTTTTAAGATAGAGATGTGGATATGGAGATGCCACTACCAATGCCAGATCCAATTGATCCAGATAGATCTATCGAAGAAGATGAAGATCACAATATGAGCCAAGAGGAAGATGCACATAATGACATTATATGGGAGGAAGATGGAGATCACGATATTGAGGAAGAAGATGACGATCATTAAGAATCACCACACTTTATTGAAGGAGATGATCAAGTACTCTTAAGTGAACGTATGATGCTAGAGTACGATGATGATATAGGAGATCAACTCAGTATAGAGTTAGAGATAGACTTGTTTGGCGCATTAGACTTGGCTCAGGATGAAGCCGTTGATGTAAATCCTCTTCATTGATTTTTTTCATCTTAAACTTGGACATGAATATATAAGCTTCAAAGGATTGATGTACATGCTCTTGTACTTTTATTCTCTCAAAGGATCAAACATGTATGAAAATTAAAAAAAATTTGTCATTGGGAAAAACGATCTTTTAAGGTTGATATGGGAAAAAAAACTCTCTGTAAGACGTCGCTATAGGAAACTATCTCAGTGTCACTATATAACGACCATTACCAATCTGATAAGGGTCGCTATATAGCGACTTTAGGCAAATGTCGCTATATAGCAAAGTTTTCCTAAAGTCACTATATAGCGACCCTTAATGAAGCCCGCTTCTAATACCGATGATTAGCGCCTCGCGCATGCTAAATGTCGGTACTTAAGCATTGCAATAGGGTTTGTGTGTAGTAGTGTGAATTCAAACTCCCTATTAATCTCATAGGGGAGGGTGGTGGAAGTTTGGGAGTCAGTTTGAATTACCCCAATGGCACTGCCTGTATCAGAGCGCAATCGTCTATGCCAATGATGGCTCTCTCTTTGTCCATAGCTGGTCCATCTTTGATCTAGAGTCTTTCCCTAGTATTGGGATCTAGCTTCATGAGTAATTTGTGAGCCTTCTCCGTACTACTACTTGAGGTAGTAATATTGGAGGAGGGTCTCTTGATCTTTCGCTCTGCATCCCTCATGAAATGAAATGGGATCCTCTGCTTGGCATCCTTCACGAAATGAAATGGGAGAGGTTATTTAAAATTTTGAAGATATTTTATGTAAATTTTAGAACGCATTCTATTTAGACAAGCATATTTTCAGGGAGAGTTACGATTCTCGGGAGCACGATGGTGAAGTCTCCATCCCCTTCAGCACTTTGTTCCCAGTTTTACTTGCCCCTGAATAAATGCATACATTTGTTTTGACAGAAAAAGGAAGGGGAGGAAAGCAAGCATATGCCGACACATGTGCTTAAATCTTTTTGGACATGCATAAATCTTTAAAATCTTTAAGCATATGGATATGAATATGCTTCAATTTGGGCATAAAGATTTTAAGCTTTAAGTATATGCATATGCTTCAAGCCTATAGGCTTTCCAAATTCAACTAATTAAACACAAATTTGTTTTGAATGAAAGGGAAAGAATCGGGAAGCATATAGGCTTGAAGCATGCTTATGCATATACTTAAAGATTTATGCATATGCATAAAGCTTAAAGATTTAAAGCATATGCATAAACCTTAAAGCTGTGAAGGACATGCATATGCATATGATTAGAGCTTTAAATCTTTAAAGCATATCCATAAAGCTTTGAAGCATCTGCATAAAGCTTAAATATTTAAATCATACGCATAAAACTTGAGCTTTATGCATATGCATAAAACTTGAAGCTTTAAAGCATATAGGGTTTAAGCATATGATTAAAGCTTTAAAGCTTTATGCATATGAATCAAACTGGGCATAAAGCTTTAAGCATATGCATATGCATATGGTTTGAGCCGATAGACCTTGCAAATTCAACTTATTATAAAACACACATTCATTTTGTGAAAGAATATGTTTCAAGCCTCTTTTTAATAAACATACATTCATAAAGCCTAACAGTCACTGTTGGTTGTGAAGCAAATTTTAGGTGTCTTGAAGGTTAAGCATGCTCATTTGAAGAGATGGATAAGCACGGTGAAGAAACTGTTAAATCAATTGGATGCCTGGACACTCTAGCATATTGAAAGAGGTAAGAATGTAAATGCACATGATGTTGCGCAGGAAATTACAGCAGCTTATGTTGATGGTAGTAGTAGTGCAGGAGCCCTTATACAAAGGAAGGGAGACATTAGCTTGTGAGGAAAGCTTCTTGTTAACTGGTAAAGTGCCTAAAGAAGTTTCGAAACAAAGAAAATACAGATTTATTAAAAGCTGTGCTTATTATTGTCTGATAGATGATGTTCTTTACATGAAAGGGGCTGATCTGGTGCTCAGAACAATTCCCTGGTATGAGGAAGTTTTTCATATTCTACAAGCTAATCATGAGGGAGTATGTGGAGGACATTTTGCTTTCAAAATCATGCTGAGGAAAATACTTACAGAAGGGTATGTGTGGCCATCCCTCCAGAGAGACATAAGACATTGGTGCAGGTCATGCCTACAGTGTTAGTAGATGAGTAAGAGGATCTTACATCCAGAACTCACAAATATCATGCTTGCTTATAATATTTTTGAGAAATGGGGAATAGATGCCATCGATCCTCTACCCATGACAGCCAGGGGAAATTGTTATGTGCTGACAGCTGTGGATTATTTGACGAGATGGGCTGAAGCACGAGCACAGTATGGGCTGTCAATGAAAAATCTCTATGTAAATTTGTGTATGAGGATATTTGCTGTAGATTTGGTGTGCCATTGGAGTTTCTTTTTGATAGAGGTCAAGGTTTTAGGAGTGAACTAATGGATTTATTATGTGGAAAGCTGATCGTTATAGAGATATGATCTTCTACACTGAGACACATGAGAGCCCGACAGAGGGCTACCCACAGTAACAAGATATACATGGAAGTCAGCTCACAAGAGGGAGTTGAGGAGAGATAGTAGAGTGCGAGGCTCCGAGGGGGTTGGCTTTCCTTTTCGACAATAGTGCCCAAAAGCGGCGTTTCTGGGCACCTGAAACGGTTCGTTGTTTCCGAAACCAGAAACGGCATTTTTTTTATTTCTTTTTTTTTTTGGGGGGGGGGCAGTGCCTTCGGAGCCTAGCTAGGGAAACGTATATATAGAGCAGCAATGTAAGAGCTTATAGACACCGATGCTCAGTTATAGAAGTAAAAGTACCAGCACACACACACCCGCCTCAACCACTGAGTAAGAACCCCATTGGCAGGTAGAGCAGTTTTTTCTCTCCCTCTCCAAACCTCTCCTCTTGCTCTCCTCTCATCCTACAACCCCCCTCTCAGCCCGTTGCCCCTCCTCCTTGCTCTCCTCTCCAACATCTCCTTGCTCTCCTTAGCCATTGCCCTCTCCTCTCCTCCTTGCTCTCCTCTCCAACCTCTCCTTCTTGCTCTCCTCTCCTCCTTGCCTTGCCCTCTTCTCCTTGCTCTCCTCAGCCCTTGCCCTCTCCTCTCCTCCTTCTTGTCCTCTCAGGCCTTGTTGTATGACAAATGTATTAATAATTATTTTATATATAATATATTTTATTAACCTAAAAAACCGAAACTCTGTTTCCACTGTTTCTTTTGGTGACTGAAACTCTGAAACACCGTTTCTGGCGTGTTTCCATTTTCCCATTTCTGAAACTCGTAAAACTATGTTTCAAGTCACACTTGAGACCACTCATATATGTGGTCCAGAGAGAGGAGCATGCACGACACATGTGGATACGCGTTCAGCATGATAAAGAGTGGAAGGAATCGGATGAGCTTGCACGCTCCACAATTATGCTCACACTTTCAAAATCAGTGTATTTCAATGTGAAAGATATTGTAGGTGGTGCCTATGGTGTGTGGACAAAGTTGCATGATCTTTATGAGAAGCAGAGTGTCGCTTGTCAAGTGTATTGGCTGAACTAAGGCGGTGGGCTCTTTCTTCGCATCCTCTTTAGTGACGGCATTTTTTTTGAACCTACATCCATTTCAATATGATGTACCATTGATCATTAGATTAGTTGATATGCAAGTATGACAGTTGTGTGTGTGTGTAGTGTGAGAGATGTTATTTTAGCACATGCTTCGAGAGTGTGGAATGAAAGTGTGCAGTAGAATTATTCATGCAATCTACTATGTGTCTAAGGAAAAGTGTGTGAGTGCACGTGACCTAATAACTAGGTAGGGACTAACTATAGTGCTTTTTGTTTTTTGCTGGGATTTCATAGGGTAGCTAGGACTTAGGCATCACTTCTAAGCCATAGGTTGAAATCAGTTGATAGTACCTATATGTACGAAGCTGTACATATGTGAGTGAGTGCTCATGATACAATCTAATACTAACTAAGGAAGACTTGGGGTTTCCAAATTTTCATTATTGTTGGGTATGGCTTACGTGTTGATGTAGTAGTGCTTTAGCCACTCCTATTTATGGTTGTGTTGAATTGGACTCCATCCAATGTTTCTAGCAGCACAGCTTTGATGGGATTCATTTTTTAAACTCTATAAGATCCTTGACCTAGATATTTGAGTTTTTCCTTGTGGAATTTGGCATTGTATAGCAAAACCAGGTCACATTCCTTGATGTTTTTGGCTTTAAGGTTTCTGCCAAACCATGCCTTTCTTCTACATTTTTATGTTGTCATGGCATGGTAGGTGACTAATTTGGTCTCTATATGCTTCTCTAATTGATAGAGTGTTTCTTTAAGGGATGCATGATCTCCCATGCATTCATGTACTGCTATGCATAGGCTTGGTATTACAAATTCCGGTGGGACCACATCTTTAACGCTGTACACCAATTGAAAAGCTGTATTCCCTATACTGACCTTGAGTGTGGTTTGGTATGCCCATAATGCTGCATTTAGTTTGTATCACGAATCAGAACGCTTTGGTTCTACTACCTTGGTGAGGATAATGCATAATATTTTGTTGGTGGATTACCATAACTCGGGGGGTTCACCTTAAAAAAATTAGTGTACCACGTGCATTCAAAAGGAGGGGTATTTTAATCCAACTTTTTGAAAAAAATTAATAGAATTACAATAACAAGAGGGGTTTCTTTAATTCAATTTTTGAAAAAAACCACTTAGTTCATAAGTAAAGAGGGGTGTTTTAATTTTGGGATAAAGTTTTGTTGAGGTTTTTTTTAAAAACTCTTTGAACGCACGTGATACATAGGGTTTCTTAGTAGTGCACCCCCCAAGTACCATAAATCTAGAGACAAGAGTTCTTGTTTTTATTTTGGATAAATTGTTGTTGAGGGTTTTTTAATACCCTTTGAATGCACGTGATACATAGGGTTTCATAGTAGTGCACCCCCCGAGTACCATAAATCTAGAGACAAGAGTTTTTGGATAACCTCATTGACAAAATGTGTGCCTTTATTCGATACAATTTCAATGGGACATCCAAATTGAGTGATCACATTCTCATATAAGAACCTTGCTGTGATTCTAGCATCTGCCTTTCTGACTGCTTTAGCTTCAGCCCATTTGGTAAAGTAATCAGTGGCCACACTGATGTAGCATGTCTTTTGTCGTCGCTAGATGGATGGGACCTACAAAATCAATTCCCCGTTTTTCAAATGGTTTTTGTGCAACAGTTGTTGTTAGGGGATTGAAGTCCTTGTGTTGTGGTTTAGTAGTCCATTGCCATACATCACGGCTTTTGACATATTCTTAGGCATCTGCCCGAAGTGTTAGCTGCTAGTAGCCTACAAAAAGGACTTTTCTTGCTGTTGCTTCCTCTTGGAAGTGGCCTCCTACAATACCTTCATGGACTTCTCTAAGGATTAGCATGATTTCATGTGGCATTACACATCTCCTTAGTATTGTGACGCCAAAAATTGATATTTTTTATTTGGCATTGGTATTGTTTTCTTCTATGTTTGATAAGAGTTTGAGTATCAAGTGATAGCCTAGCGGCTCTCACTTATTTCTATTTTCTAAGAAATTGTATGGGATTGAGAGGATGAGTGGAATAGATCATTGTAAATACCATAGGTATGAATTATAAATACCTTGGTATGGGGTGAGAGTTATTTGTGTATGGATATTATGGGGTCTTTAGAAAATAGGAAGAGTGAGTCATATAAATATAAGAGAGGCCACACACCAAGCATGTGGAAGGCATGTGGAGGAGTGTGGAGTCAAGAGGAATCCTTCTAGAATTCCCATGTGGAATAAGGAGGATGTGGACATATGGAAAAGAGAGGGTCCCTATGGGCTCCATGTGGGGAGACTCTTGACTTTCTCAATATTTTAAGAGTCTTGAGAATCTTTTGATCGGACACATGGCAAGAGTATCAAAAAGGACATGGATGGTGACATACGGGCTTATGTGATTGATGGGGAAAGGAATCTACAGGCAGCAATTGTAAATGGGTGAAGGAGGGTGACAAAATCTCTATAAAAGGAGCCCTCCTCTTCCTTGTTCATCATCTCTTCCACCATTAGGCCTCATGTTTCTGTAGCTCTAGTCTCCTAAAGCCTCTTCCATGAGCCTTCTCTCCCTCTTGTAGATATTCTCTTATGTAGACTCTTGAGTCCATCTCTCTCTAGTTATTCTCTCTCTATGAGTAGTTTTCGAGATTCCGCTCCCTCTTGTATGTATGAAACCTCTTCTTCTCCCTTGTGTTTGTAGTATTTTGAGTTGCGTTGGAGTGGATCCTCACTCTATTGACAATGAAGATCACTTCATATTCCCTCTCTTGAGTCTCTCTTCCCTTTTCTTTCTTTCAAAGCCTTAAAAGTTCTTTCTATTCAGCTACTCATTGCACACACATGGTCCATCCATTTCGCGAGCCACCAAGGGAGTTACTTAACCTATTCTAGGAGAAATCTATGAGTGGTGGATCGTTGATAAAGGTGGAGTCTTGAGGGAGCATCCTGCTCAGGCGAAATTAGCATGGGTAGAGGGCAGTTTTCATGACAGTCTGACCCCTGTTAGTGTTTTGATCATAACTTTTCGCTCGTTAGTCCGATTTTGATGAAACTTATATCAGCGTGAAGCTCTCTTCAAGACGCATGTGTGTATATTATCAGACCTTGAATCAAATACTACAGCAAAAAGTTATGAATCTCTGTGTTTGACAGTCAGCTTTCATGATAGTTTGAACCCCCTGTTAGTGTTTTGCTCATAACTTTCTGCTCGTTAGTCCGATTTTGATGAAACTTATATCAACGTGAAGCCCATATTAAGGTGCATCTCTATATGTATTTGAATATTTAGTATCAGGTCTCTATTGAAAGTTATTGGTGAAAGTTATCGGTCTCTGTGCCTAATGATAGTTTGCAGAGTATTTTGAGCTAATTGTAAAGGTATCTATGAAGGAGGTGCGTGAAGTTTATTACCCCCAACTTCATGTCACAT
The DNA here is from genome assembly GCF_047967505.1 of Dipteris shenzhenensis. NCBI lineage: Eukaryota > Viridiplantae > Streptophyta > Polypodiopsida > Gleicheniales > Dipteridaceae > Dipteris > Dipteris shenzhenensis. Next base: position 5,595,055 of record NC_141616.1, read on the forward strand.
ATTTTGGTGGAGACGCTGGGTACGTTTGGTATTGGATTCATCCCACCTTACTAAATGGTCTCGGGTGTACTTGATTGCATGTTATGCCTAGCATAGGCATGTGTTTTTGATGTGATAAAGAAGATGACTGGAAGAACTCCGTTAGATTAGATTGCGGCCTATTTAAGAGAACTTGAAGATTGTGAAGGTGATGCTCAAGCTATTCACACGGTCATTATGATCATATCCTTTATGTTTGCACTCTTAAATATGTTGGTGAATCGACAACGCCGTCAGCAGGCACAATGACAGATTGGGGATTGTTTCATGCACTAGTAGCTTGGTGTGAAGAAGAGTTGAGTCCTTAGGTAGTTTTTGACTATAACCATGGAGTGGTGATCAATTCTCAATGCTTTCAACTTCTTTTGCTATGCAAATGATGAAGAGTACAATATCTTGAAGCTGTTATGTGCACTTCCAATTGTGAGAAGGGTGATTCTTGAATGCATGTATACACAATGTTTTCATGGTGCTGGTTGGTCACTTATTTTTGAAGATTTTATTGAGGATCACATTGTGGAGGGTTTTCAACAAGTGGTTATGCATAATAAGTTGGTCTTGGTATATAAGGCTCTGTGGGATCTTGTTTGGATCTTGTTTGGGATATTAGTTGGATCTTGGTGTTTCCTTTTTGTGTTTCATCATGGTGAAGATTCTAGTGTTTCGAGGGACCTAAGGGGAAGACCTGGAGTCTTATCTTCGGGTTTTGTTTGAGGATGCCGGCTTTCTGGATGGTCCATGAAGGATCGGGTGGAGATTTTGCCTGATTTTCTTGAAGGTGTAGCCTTGAGTTAGCATGAGGCCTTGTCAAACTCTACCAAGGAGGACTAGGACCAAGTGGTGGCAACAATGAAGTAGAGATTTGGGGCAATGGAGTCACCAAATGCTTTGATGTTGCAGTTGGACCGGTTCTATCAAGGAGAGGGTGAGATGTGGCAATCCGATATGAAACTTTATGGACAAAGTATGAAAGGGCATCTTTGCAAGCTATGGCATCTGCATCATTGGCCCCTCAAAGTCTCTCAGGGATGGAGCACTTAAAGATGAGCAAATTTGTTATGGCTTTGGAGCCTCGTCTTCGCTCAAAAGTAATGAGTAAAGATCCAACAACATACATAAAGGCACTTCGCATTTTGCGACCAAGAAAGAAGAAAGAAGCTTCTCTAAAGATCGAATCCTCTTTTGTGCCTTCAACAGCTTCAACTCCTAAGGTGAAGGCCCAGTGGAGGTAATGGTGGGCACTCCTCAGGTACCAAAGTCCTCTAAGTTAGGTCATAATATCTCCCAATTGATGGCATAGTTTGCTGATTTGAAATTGCATTTGGTTAATGCACGACAACCTAGAGCACCAAAAAGTGAGGTTAGGCCTCGGGGTCACTTGCTACTATGAATGTAATGAAAAAGGTCACTATCGCCCCGAGTATCCTAGATTGAGAAAGAAAGAAGAAAAACAAGTATCCTTGTTAGAAGCTTCTTCAAGGGATGAGGAAAGAGAGGTAATGATGGCTAAATGGGGGCGTGGTAAAGCAAAAGAAGAACAAGAAGAAGTAGATGAGGAACATTAGGAAGAGGAACAACGTAGTAAGAAAAAGAAGGCATCTAGAAGGAGAATTAGCCAGTCAGACTTTCCTTTAGGACAAGGCATTGGAAGCTATGACTTGTTGTCTGACCTTAAAGAAAAGGAAGCTCATATCATCTTTCCTCAATTACTTGCTTTGTCTCCAAAAATACGGAAAGAATGGGGAAAGCTAGCAAGCACAAGAGTATCAAAGAAGAAAAAGAAGAAAAGTGCCATTCCTATTGTTAAAAAGGTAGATATAGATGTTGGTGATGATGTACATGTGGTTGATGTGATCATTCAGGGTCAAGTGATTTCTAATATGTACATTGATGGAGGTGCATCGATTAATGTCATGAGTGAGAAGACCATGATAGATGCTGATTTAAAATACTCTAGTACTACCTCTCCTTATCGCATCAAATTGGCTATGGCACTATGTAGTCGATTTGATTTTTGCAAGTTTGTTCATATAAACAGAAAAGAAAATCAAAGGGTAGATGAGTTAGCTACTCAAGCCATTGTAATACAAGACCGGGGGGTGGTTTCTTTGGTAGACACTGGATGGCCAGAACTGCAAGATGTTTAGCAATATGTGGAAGAAGGCACATTTCCTCGAGGGTTAACTCCACAACAAAAGTAGAGATTGGTAAGGAAGGCTTGTACCTATACTATTGTTGATGACATTCTTTATAAATTGGAAAAAGACAAGGTGCTCCGTCGGGTGGTCCATCCCATGGAGACTAGGAGAATCCTAGAAATGTGTCATGAATGCTCCAGTCATTTTGCTTCAGCAAGCACAGCTAGGAGAATTCTTAATGCAGGTTACTTTTGGCCATGCCTCCATAAGGATGTATATGAATGGTGTCGAAGTTGTAAAGTATGCCAAAAGTTTGGAAGGCGACAATTGATTCCTAGGCCCTTGAAGCCTATTCTAGCATCTAGACCATTTGAAAGGTGGAGGTTGGACTTTGTGGGACCACTCCCTCGCTCATCTCAGGGCAAGCATTATTTATTGGTGGCCACAGATAATGCGACTCGGTGGACAGAGGCCAAGGCCACAGTCAATAGCAAGGCAAGCACAATTGAAAAATTTCTCTTTGATCAAATTTGTTCACGCTTTGGTTGTCCTTTGGAAATTCTCACTAATGGAGGAACCTCTTTTAGAAATGAACTAATTGAAGATGTGGTGCATAAGCTAAAGATAAATCATAGCATGTCCACACCATACTATCCCCAATGTAATGGCTTGGCTGAGAAAACAAATGGATTGTTGTGCAATTCAATGGGAAAGCTTGTAGACACCAAGAAAAGGCATTGGGATAGGCACTTGGCAGAAGTTTTATGGGCTTACAGAACCACACACAAGCTAGCTATTGGGTTTACACCATTCCAACTAGTGTATGGAATAGAAGCCATTTTGCCCATTGAATTGGAGATACATAGCCTTCGCACTGCTGCAAGAAAAGAAGGACAGGAGGATGCCTATGCTCAACCCTTGGTACAGCTAGAAGCCTTGGATGAATGCAGATTATAGGCCTTACAAGACTTGGAAGCTTCTCAAAAAAGGTGCAAGGCCCGTTTTGACACCAAATTATGCAAGAAGAAAGATATTGTAGAAGGAGATTTGGTAATGAGATTTGATAGCCATCTAGACAAGCGGCTAGACAAAAAGTTTATCGGCTGATGGGAGGGACCATATCGAGTCAAAAAGAAGTTCACGAATGGAACCTATCAGCTTGAGGATGTTGATGGCATGGTGATACTCGGATGCACAAATGAGTATTGCCTTAAATTCTTCTATGCACGACCACCTTGAGGGCCAGTAGACCCTCTCTGTCATTAGAGAGGATCTGCTAGGGGGAAAAGATGTGATGCCAAAAATTGATATTTTTTATTTGGCATTGGTATTGTTTTCTTCTATGTTTGATAAGAGTTTGAGTATCAAGTGATAGCCTAGCGGCTCTCACTTATTTCTATTTTCTAAGATATTGTATGGGATTGAGAGGATGAGTAGAATAGATCATTGTAAATACCATAGGTATGAATTATAAATACCTTGGTATGGGGTGAGAGTCATTTGTGTATGGATATTATGGGGTTTCTTGAAAATAGGAAGAGAGTCATATAAAGAGGTGGGCTCATGTCCATGTGTTCCAATAATATAAGAGAGGCCACATGCCAAGCGCATGGAAGGCATGTGGAGGAGTGTGGAGTCAAGAGGAATCCTTCTAGAATTCCCATGTGGAATAAGAAGGATGTGGACATATGGAAAAGAGAGGGTCCCTATGGGCTCCATGTGGGGAGACTCTTGAATTTCTCAATATTTTAAGAGTCTTGAGAATCTTCTGATGGGACACATGGCAAGAGTAGCCAGAAAGGACATGGATGGTGACATACGGGCTTATGTGGTTGATGGGGAAAGGAATCTACATGCAGCAATTGTAAATGGGTGAAGGAGGGTGACAAAATCTCTATAAAAGGAGCCCTCCTCTCCCTTGTTCATCATATCTTCCACCATTAAACCTCATGTTGCTGTAGCTCTAGTCTCCTAAAGCCTCTTCCATGAGCCTTCTCTCCCTCTTGTAGATATTCTCTTATGTAGACTCTTGAGTCCATCTCTCTCTAGTTATTCTCTCTCTATGAGTAGTCTTGGAGCTTCCGCTCCCTCTTGTATTTATGAAACCTCTTCTTCTCCCTTGTGTTGTAGTATTTTGAGTTGCATTGGAGTGCAGCCTCACTTTATTAACAATGAAGATCACTTCGTGTTCCCTCTCTTGAGTCTCTCTTCCCTTTTCTTTCTTTCAAAGCCTTAAAAGATTTTTCTATTTGGTTGCTCATTGCACACACATGGTCCATCCATTTCCCGAGCCACCAAGGGAGTTACCCTATTTTAGGCAAAATCTATGAGTGGTGGATCATTGGTAAAGGTGGAGTCTTGAGGGAGCATCCTGCTTAGGCGAAATTAGCATGGGTGGAGGGAAATTTTCATGACAGTTTGACCCTTGTTAGTATTTTGCTCATAACTTTCCGCTTGTTAGTCCGATTATGATGAAATTTATATCAGCACGAAGCTCTCTTCAAGACGCATGTCTCTTTATTATCAAACCTTGAATTAAATGCTACAGTAAAAAGTTATGAGTCTCTATGTTTGATAGTCAGTTTTCATGATAGTTTGAACCCCCTGTTAGTGTTTTGCTCATAACTTTCTGCTCATTAGTATGATTTTGATGAAACTTATATCAGCGTGAAGTCCATCTCAAGATGCATCTCTATATTTGTTTGAATCTTTAGTATCAGGTCTTTACTAAAAGTTATCGGTCTCTGTGTCTAATGACAGTTTGTAGAGTATTTTGAGCTAATTGTAAAGGTATCTATGAAGGAGGTGCGTGAAGTTTATTACCCCCAACTTCATGTCATAGTACCTTGTCCTTACCCATCTTGTATAGTTTTCTTGCAATTAGTTGATAGAGTGTAGCTTTAAAAATTAGTTTTTTAGCATCTGCTACTTTCATTTTAGGGGGTGGTCTTCCTGCCATTAAGTACCCAATGATATCTACACATCAATCTAGAACAACATCTATTTGAAATAGTGGCGCAACTGGAAAGTCATCCTCTACTCTAGTGGCTTCTTCTCCCGACTTGACATGAGACATGTGATTGGCATTGTAGTGTTGGGCACCTTTGTGGACCACTATTTTGAAATTGAATTCTTGAAGCAAGAGCAACCATTTAGCTATTCTTCCTATTGTACACAGACGGTTCATAATATAAAGCAATGCTTGATGGTTGGTTTAGAAGACAAAATCATTTGCCAATAAATAGTGTCAAAATTTCTTAACACCATACACCATTGCCAGGTCTTATGTTTTGGTGGTGGTATAATTGATCTCTGCATCATTGACTCTTGATTTGTCAACTGGAAAAGTAGAATGGGTAGTCTTGCTTATGTTCACCAGGTTGGCAAAGCACATTCCCAATTGCATACTTGGAGCCATCAGTATGAACATGAAAATCAACATCCCAATTAGGAGATATAAGGATAGGTGCTATGATTAGGCAACACTTTAAAAGCTCAAAGGCTTGGTTGCATCCTTCTGTCCATAAGAACTCCACCAACAATTTGTAAGGTGGTCTAGCTATCATGGCATACCGCCAGATAAATCTTCTATAGTAGCTAGCATGTCCCACAAAGACCTATACACTGTTGGAATTTGTAGGAGGCAATTCCATGATGATATTGATTTTGTCCATGCCAGTTGCAATCCCATGTTGAGAAATGATATGTCTCAAAATGACTCAGTGGGTGACCATGAAATGCTGGCATTTTGTTGGATTTATTGAGATGCCATACTCCTTATATTTGATTAGAACTGCCTAAAGACATTTTAAGTGGTCTTTTTTGTTCAAGTGGATGCACAAATCATCCAAGAACACCTATAGGAACTTATTCACAAATGACAAATATTGTTGGCTACAGGAATTGCATTTCACACTATAGAAATGGGATTCCTGCAATCACACAGCATTCAATTTTTAAAAAAAATTCACTGCAGATCATCTATACGCAGATTTATGCATGCGTCAATACGTACATCTATTTAAGCACATGTATGTGTGTGTCTATAAGCATGTTTATGCATGCATCTATAAGCACATTTATGCATGTGTCTATAAGCGTGTTTATGAACACGTCTATAAGTGCATTCCGTTGTTATATAGATGCACATTTTGATGTGGGTCTATAGAGGCACTAATAGATGCGCCTGTCACTTTTTAATTTAAGTCAAAAAATGCGCCTATTGTCCCTTTTCCTTGTTGTGCCACCAATGAAAAAGTGAGAGAAATTGGGTTAATGAAATTTTTCGAAGTTAATGAAAGGCATCTAATATCAAAATTCTCAAAATGCGCGATTTTTATCTAATGTGGACTTAGAAGGCTAGTAATCCTTTCAAATAAATACCTTAATGTGCTAACATTTTTTACATATTTTTTAAATAGTACACTTGGTTGTCTTTGGCACATTTAGTAGCAATATTTTTTATGCAATATCAACCACTAACTCAACCATGAACGTTGGCTCAATTAACTTCAAATTCACGTCCTACAGTATTTTAGTGTGAAGGGCCCATGGTACTTCTATGTAGTCTCATTAATAATTTGCTGATACTTCTCCAAGTATACTCGAAAAGGATGATTTGCAAAGGCTTAACACATTAAAGATTAGTTATGCTCCTCTAAACAAATTAGCTATAATCCTCTAAGCATACTCTAAACAGGTAATTTGTATAGTGTCTTAGCAAAGGCTTAATACACCAGAGATTTTAAAAATTTGGATTGAAAGTTGAGAATTTCCTTAGAAGTTTTGGAAAAGCCAGTGTGTAGGGGATCAATATCATTCATCCAGATTTGAAGGCACACGTTGATGACTAGAGTAGGTGTTTATTGACCATCCTAGCATGGACTAAAATTGACTACGATTTCATCGTCATTGGTTGTTTTATTTTTTATGTACCAATGCTTTAAGACAAAAGATGGTGCAAAAGTCAATGGGTGATTTTTTCCATGTTTATATGTATAGTTGTTTTACAATTAATTTTTGGGCCAGTGACCAGGTGATGGCTAAGATTGATTTTCATTAGAAAAGAGGATTAAAAAAAAAAAAAAATAAATGTTGGATATATTAAAGGTCTGGTTAGGCCTCAGAAAAAGATCAAGTACAAAAATGGGTCGACTACAAGGAGGGACACCTGCGGCGTGCATTGTTAGAGCAGGGAGATGCAAGTGGTTAAACAAGGGAGCCAATGATGAGAAGACAGTGACTAGTCACTACGGATCTATCCCCTAACATCAAACTGAGATCCTTGAGGTTCGACTTGACCATAGCTATTATGGTTGATTCCCTATGGCCGAGCGCACTTTGGACCTTGAAGGCCAAGCGGTTTCTCATATCCTAGATGGAAAGGCATACATCCGCACAAACATACTACCAGGACACCAGGAGGGTGGAGGGGAGTCTGAAGGTTTCCCCAAGGAGCACCATTCATTAGGGGAGGATTGGGGTCTTGAAAGGGCCTCTAATTAGTGTTTTCTAATTTCAAGGGATTAGAGTGATTTGAGGTGTACCAATGAGAGTGCTAGAAGGTGTGGGGCAATGGTATATTGAGGTGGAGGGTGGGCAGGCTTGCAGAGAGCCCCTATTGGTTGCTCCCCTTACACTAGGGACCACCCAATCCATCCCCCCCTCTTAACCCATGTTTGACCCTTCTACCAGGTGCACCTCCCCCACATGAGCCCGAAATTGCCTTCAATGGGATGGTAGGGCCCTTGTGGCGATTTTTTCTTCTCCCCTCCCTCTTTCTAGGACCTCTGCCCCCCACTATTCTGGTCCAACCTGCCAAACTCCTACCAAATCTCTCAGATTTGAACCAAATCCCACGCATTTTCCCTCTTCCCCCTCTTTCTCTGCTCCCTCCTGCTTTGGCCTGCTTACTGCAACTCTGCTCTCTCTCTCTCTCCCCTCTCCCTCTCTTGTGCCTCTATTGGAGCTGCTCTATCCCTCTTCTTCTCCCTCTCCTGTGCCTCTGTTGTTGTTGCTCTGTCCCTCTCCTTCTCCCTCTCCTGTGCCTCTGTTGCTGCTACTCTGTCCCTCCCCTTCTCCCTCTCTTGTGCCTCTGTTGCTGCTACTCTGTCCCTCTCCTTGTCCCTCTTTTGTGCCTCTGTTCGAGCTGCACTGCCTTGTGTAGGAGTCCCATTCTTGCTGTTGCAACCTCTACAAGCATGGTGAGGAGAAAGACTACAAGACCACGCAATGTTGTGACCTCTTGTGTCTTCCACAACACCAAAAATGCATTGGATGAGTGGATCCCTTGCACCTACAGCTTAAATGACTGGATAGTGATGAAAGGATCAGCCAAAGGTCCACATAAGCTTCCCAAGAGCAAGAGAGGTGACATCTTGCATGAGTGGAAGGGCGCATCTTGAAGTTCAATTTTGGGAAGAAAGGATGGCTCACAAAAGTGCAACATGTTTACATGGGAAAAGATATGCGGCTTCCTCCATCATTCAATCAATCTAGGATACCATCACACTGTGAGCCTTTCTATCTATGTACCTTTTTCACCTGTAAGTGTAATGAGTCCATTTGGAAATTTTGTGTTTGGTTTTTAAGAGCTCTTATTCATGGTGGCAGATGTTTTCCCTTCGGACCTCGAGGAGTGGGAACCAGTTGAATCATTCATAGGCAAGTTCACTACGATTCATGAGGATTTAGGTAAGAAAATGCATGCCGCCTTGTGAATGAAGAGTGTGTATTTGTATAATGCAACATACATCACTCCAACGACATCATCAAGCTATGGCTGTCTACAAACCATTGCACTACCACAACTTCAAGACATGGATTGCAGCAATGTGGACTCGAGGACATTGCAATCGTACAAGGACAAGATTGCAAAGGATGTGGGCATGGCCATGAAGTTTACATTTGAATCCAAATGGGCAAGGTTATCTTGGTTTATGCCTCTGCACATTTTTGCTTCTTTATTTCAAAATATACATATGCATAGAACAAAAACTATGTGGTCCTACAAGCGTGTAGATGAAAATGCTCTTGAAGATTTACTTGGGATGAATTGGGAAACCAGGTCAGGTGACCAAAAGGGTGATGTGTTTCAATGTCATGCATGTAAAGACAATGTGGTTATTAGATACCATTTGTCATGCCAAATGTTGTATTTAGCTTTTCAGTATAGGTGCTGGAAGAAAACAAATGGCCGATGGCTTCCCCTAGACTCTAATGATGAAGACAATACGGGGATAAGTTTGTCTATTGATGTTGAAGACGGAGATGTCAAGAATGTGAATGTCACATCGCAATGGACTCTAAGGGATGTGCGAGAACACCTATTGGTCATGGAGGACAGCATGTCAGACTCCTTCTACTTTACCTTAAATGGTGGTAAGATCAGCCGCCATGTGGAGAAGTGCATGCATAGTGCCAATTTCATGCCTCCTGCAACTTTGAAGATTGCTAACAATGTGTTTGACTAGTGCAGCATTTAATTTTTTGTCTGTCAAATCCTAGTTATTGCTTCAAAAGATGATGGACAATTAAATTAAAATGTTATTTCTTTTAATGTTTTCTCCTTTCAGTTCATGGTGGTAAATGTTTTTCAAAAAGTTTGGGGATTTTATGATTAATTTTAATTTTTAGGGTTTTGATATATATTAAGGGGTAAGATCCCTTTTTACATCACATTCTCACTTTCACATTTAGAGAGCCATAGAAACTCCCATCCTCAGAAGTTACTCCCTCCATCAACTGCTATTTGCCATGGATTCAACTAGAAGTGTGTTCCATGCCTTCATCTCATGAACGGCATTTGCAGATCATGAGGAAGAGCTATTTTTAGTGTTTGTACCTGGTTCCATCAACATTGCAAATGAGGAAGGGATAGAAGCCGACGACGCTGTAGTGGTAAGTTTGAACAATATTTTTTATTTTGATGTTCTTTTAGTATAATTTGTTTTGTCGGTCTTCTAATGTTTGTTCAATTGTTGCAGGATGCGTTCGAGCTTGATGAATTCTCATCTCGATGGGGTAATGTTCGCAGCACATGTGGGCGAGATCATTCTTTGGCCCATTACCTTGGCAAAGTCGCAGAGCATATCATGGTTTTTCACGGCAAATTTTCTCCTCGCGGTCCTTCAGAGCTACTGAAGTGCAAGGCATTGTCGCGCACTATCGGATACTCCAACATTACTCGGAATGCTGAAAAAGTCATTTTGGTACACCACCTGGCTGCTATCAATGCCTTTGGATTTTAGTGTTGTTGCAGCTAGATTTATATCTAGGAATCCACTAGGGGATTCAAAGACCCCTATTCTTGATGTACTCAAACTAGCCAAGAAGAAAGATAGCCTGTGAGGCCTTTTGTATATATAAACATATATTTAAATGGATATTTCAATGGATACGTGACTACATGTCTTTATTATTTGTTTTAAGTTATCATTGTTGGTCATGAATTCCATTGTATTTTGTTTAAGTCATTGATGGCATATTTTCTCCATCATTTTAATTGTGTTAATTTAATAAATTTCTAGCCAATTTAGTATCATTTCACCAATTTTGGGTATCAAGAGTTCATTTCTGTCAAATCCAAATTCACTTTCCAGAATGCCCAAATTCACGCCATGGCGGGTTTTGGGCTTTCTGGGGTCCTGGCTACGTGCCGGATACTTTTACCTTCTTTGCAACAGTGAAATTCCTTCAGGATTTGACAGAATTCAAAACTTAACTTAAAATGATCATTTACTACAAGCATTGAAATGGAAAATATACAACAATGCGATAGTGTAGAGAATGTCGATATATTTTATTTAAAACAATCGACCCTTGGGCCTTAGATACAAGATAGTGCCTTCAAGGGTAGGGGGTGGTCTAAGTCCTAAGAGTGGGCTGCAAGAGAATTTAGGGCTTCAAACTTGGGTCACTCCATAGCCGCTTCGCCAGAGCCATGTCCTTGTCCATGATCATGACGCGCTTTGCATGGATGACACACAAGTTGGCATCCTCGAACAGTGCGGTGGTCACTTGCTTTTTGCAGCCTCCTAGAGCGCCCCCATAGCTTCTATGCTGAAGCACACATCATCCTTGTATCCCTGTGCGATCTGTCATACCACACGTTGGAAGGGAGCACGCGAGATCAAGTTGTCAGTGGTCTTTTGCATTTGCCTGATCTCCCTCAGGGCCCGCGCTCCTGGTTTTGCTCGGTACGGCTTCTTGACTCTTGGTGGGGGCCTTATAGGTACCCAAACACCTTCCCACGGCCTCCTGTCTGCCTTGAACTTCTTCTGTTGCTCCTGTCTGCATTGGTCCTCCTCTGAGTTCTCCTCTCGCTGACGTCTAGAGCTTTGGACTTCTTTGGGATGGGGCTTCCTCGGAGTCTAATTTACCCTCCTCATGGGCACAAGGGTCATCTCTGCCATGGGCTGTATCTCTTGACATGTCCTCCATGGAATCCCATCTCTAACAACAACTTCTCAGCTTCTGCAATGCACCATGTGGATACTTCTTGCGGAATTAAATTCCAAGCATAAACAAGATGCAAATACAACAACTTATCAAGTACGCGCAGTTCTGCGTGCAAAGTACATATGTGTACTCTCTCAAGTGGGATGGGCAAGATGGGATCCCACTTTGGATCCTTCTTGTCATGATTCAGAGCTTGCATTTGGCTGCAAGATAGAACACCATTCTCCCATTGTAAGCCAGCCTTTTGCTTACGTTGCAAACACATGCAATAAAGGCATGTGTTCATTGCATTTGCCCCTGTATCACAACCATGTAAGCACTTGAGGGTTTTCAAATCACTAGCAAGATGCCATTCAACTTGAAAGGTTCCATGGCCATTGACTCTCAATGTTTGCCCTTCCTCTTGTCTTCAGATGGTCGATGGGATTCCTATTCTATCTAGAACCCACTTCAATGTCTCATGGCACTCTTTCGAAGTCTCAAATGCTGCAAGCCACCATATATCTTTCTTTGATTGCACTAAGAAATCTTGCTCTACTTCTTCATCCCCTTGAACAAAGGCTAAGGCTTTATTCATAATGCAGATGCTGACTCTCTCTAACTTGTGTTCTTTCACCAATTGAGCTTCATCCATTTTGATGACAAATATGAGCTTTCCATTGCAATCTGTACAACAAAAGAGAAAAATCGTTAGGATAAACATGATATAGGAAATGAGCTAAGTAAAGTGCAATGCTATCAATGGATTTCCTCTTACCATCTTCTCTCATGCCATAGAATTTGACCATTGCTTGTTGCAGTTTCTCAACATCTAAGTAGACATTGTTGAAAGCATTCATCTCAAAGGTTTGCAAGCCAGATTTCTTTTTACTCTTCCAAGTCATTGTGCCCCTTACGCAATGGTACCCTCCAAGCACTTCTCTTGCACATTGGTTTGTTTCTCGTCGTGCATGTCTCACAGACCAAGGTGTGGGTAGGGACACTGTAGACTTCTTATACTTTCCCAAAATAGCAGACTTGAAATTTTTGAAAACAGATGTGTAAGCTTCATGACTTACACTGGCAGTATCACAAGCTGCAAGCATCTCCTTTGCATCCACAATATCCTTGAAGTCCTTCATCACCTCCTCAGTAACTTGCACACGTAGGCGCTTGTGTCTTGGGTCCCTTAGTACCCCAATGACATCGCTTGACTTCAATAAACTAGCTAGAGCATATGAATATTCAATATCATCCCCATCCGTTCTTCCCATCACATCTTCCATGAAGTTCCTAACAAAGAACACAATAAAAACTTAGTCACAAACAGTGTAGCACAAAAGAGTGTAATCTTATTGGAACATTTGATAACCAACCTTGTAGCCTGGACTCTCCTCTTTCTAGCACCACCAGTGGGTGCCAATGCATCCATGTTATGTAAGTACCTTCTTTTTCTCTCCTTCAATCCCAAAGGTGTTTCTTTCATCTTTTGCACTCGTTCTTTTGCCTTCTCTCATTCCTTCTCTATAGCTTGTCGTACTTGATTGTATATAGATCTTTCCAAGCCTTTTTTGGACTCAGCTAGCTTACAGAGTGACTCTTCTAATTTATGTCGCTCCAAGTCCAATGCATTTCGCTCCAAGTCCAATGCTTTGGCTTTATCATAAGATCGTGGTTCTCCCTTTGAAGATCCTGCATAGAGTTATGCATTGCAACAATGGTGCTATTTCCTAAATGTGCTAGCATCTCTGTTTGGGCTCTGCGCATCTCGCTTGCTTGCATAGCCATTGACTGAGCATTGTTTAATCGATTGCAATAACCAAGCAACCCCGCATGTCCATTTCCAACAAACCGAACTAGCTCATGTATTGTATGGAAAGGAGGGCTCTTTTGGTTGGCAGGATCTAAAGGATACAAGGATCCTTCTACCCAAAGGTCGAGATGCTTCTTTCCTTGCAAACAAAGACTGTGGATTTGGGAAGCTCCCCTCAATCCTAGACTACATGGGCTTGCATATTCAGCCTCCAACTCTAAGTGAACCTGGTACTTGTTGGAGACATCCTCGAATGGTGCCATGACTAAAGGAGTGTAGAGAAGGAGAAGGTGTGGAGATGCAGGCTTGAAGGAGTAGCACGCAGGAAGAGGGAGGGCGAGGAGGAGGGATGGGGGAGGGAGGACCAGTAGTTGAAGAGGAGGAAAGGGGGGCAGGCCAGCAGGTGTGGAGGGTGAGGAGAAGTATGCGTGGAGGAGGAAGGAGGGAGGAGGGAGGAGCAGGAGGGAGGGGGGAGGAGGAGCAACAGTGGAGGAGGAGGGAGGGGGAGGGCAGGAGGAGCAAGCATGGGGGAGGGAGGGAGGGGGAGGGCAAAAGGAGCAGGCATGGAGGAGGGAGGGAGGGAAGGGGAGGAGGAGGAAGGGGGAGGAGGGAGTGAGGAGGGGGAGGGGAGGAGAGGAGAGGGGAGGGGGAGGAGGGAGGGAGGGAGGGGGAGGAGGAGGGAGGGGGAGGAGGGAGTGAGGAGGGGGAGTGAGGGAGGGGGAGGGAGGAGGGGGAGGGAGGGAGGGAGGAGAGAGAAGGAGGGAGGGAATTCAAAATTCAAATTTTTGAATTTTGAATTTTTTGGTTCCTACCTAGGAGTAAGAGTTGTGTAAGAGGTGGGGTCACTTGTGGGCTTAACCCACCTAGGTGAGGGGGGGTTAGGACTTTTTGGGACCTACCTTGGCCCTTTCATTTGGAAGTATCCATTTCTTAATCCATTCCTTATGAGGCCCTTTTGAGACCCCAATTCTCCCCTAATGCTCCATCTTCCTTTAAGATAGAACTGAGACATGACCCTTGCCTTTTTTATTGTAGCTTCCACTTTGCCCCAAACCTCCTTGGTAATGGGCAAGACCAAAACAAATGTTTCAAGGCTTCCATAGCCTTGCCGCATAGCGGGGGCAAATTGGAGAAATGGGGATACGTTTCACAAGAGACCCTCTGACAGGAAACCAAAATTTGGGAATATTCCATAGCATAAAGCTGGCCTTCCCTACCCTGCAGTGCTTCCAGATATCTATGAATCTATTCTACCACCAAACATGGCCTCTTCTCACCTGACATTTCCTGTTAAGTGTCACGAATCAAGGTCCATTTGTCTCAAGGTACCTATAGACAATCCTCGCTGTGAGAGGTGGTTTAGACCTGTCCTCCCCAAGAGCCACTGGGTTTAGTGGCTCTCAGTGGAGTTAGTTGGCCAGTCGTTCAGGATTCACTCCATCACCACAGTTAGCAGGTTTGATTCATCTTGGTTCAGCCAAAATTTGGTCCGTAGCTGATCAAGGGGGAGCCAATTTGCATTTCTTGAGTTCCAGATGTCAGCCCACATCCTCACACATTTCCTGTACATACTGCGGGCATGCAGGAGGTCGTGAAGGAAAAATGGATCCTGTCTGAAGGCACAGCTCCACCAAATAGACTATGCTAGGCTAGTGTTGCCTCTCAAGCCCTACCTCCACTTCCACCTGAATTGATCAGTGCATTCCTTCCAAGCCACCACTAAACCTGCGACGATCAGGTTTGAGCCTACTATCTTGAGGTTGGACATGGTCCTATGGTACCATGGGAGATCCTTCCAAGTGCCCGCCGATTTACCGGCCAGTTTCAACAAAGTGAATTACGATTTCCACCCAACAGGAGGGGCTCAAAAACAAGCACGGGAGCCACTTAAGAGAGAGATATTACGTCTTCTAATGTCAGGAAGGCCGAGCCCTCCCTGGTTCTTTGGGATCTTCATTGGTTCTAAGGAGATGTAGTGCATCTGTCTCCTTTCATCCTTGTCCATCCACAGGAAGGCATGGAAAAGCCTCTCCACTTCTTGCCACTCGCACTTAGAGAATTGCTAGATAGAGGCAATGTATGTGGTCGCCACCGATAGGATGTGTTGGATAACCAACACCTAAGCATTCCATCCCAAGCTTAAAAATGCCATAGCCTCAGCTTGGCCTTACATTTTCCAAGGAACCAATCGAATCTTTGGCAGAGGGTCACCCCCAAACCGATGGGTGCGCCAAGATATCTTACTATTTCACCTTCCTTAACAAATTGGAGAGGTTTATCGAAGAGCCACGTCGGGGGCAAGTTATCTGCCATTCTGATGGCAAATGTTTTCTGCCAGCTGCACCACGAGCCCGAGGCTTTGCAGAAGAGGTCGATGATGCCAAAGAGGGCATCAACACTGCGAGGCTCTTCGGCTACACCTATCAAAGTATCATCCGCAAACAGGTGTATGCTAAATTGGTTTCCAGATGGGAGACGAATCCCATGAATTCTGCCCTCGATGACCGCAATTCTAATCCTGTGGATGAGAGGGACCGTTCCTATTGCAAAGAGGAGAGGGGCTTGCGGGCAGCCTTGATGGATGGATCTCTTGAGATATCAAAACATCCAACCGCACCACCATTAAGACAAAGAACTAGAGATGCATTGCCGAACAGAGCTGCAACCATGCTACCAAAAGCATCTCCAAACCCAAGTTTGTTCAGCACTGCTAGAAGGTAGTCCTTATATGCCTTGTCTAGGTCCAGGCCCAGCAGCAAGACATTTTGATTATATTGCCAAGCATAGTCCATAGCAGTAGAGACATTTAGGATGTTTTCAAAGATTTCCCTACCTTTGATGAGTTGACTGCAATCATGTAGATCTCCCTGATTCTAATAGCAAGTGCCTTCGCCAGGATCTTGTAAGACATGTTAAGCATTGTGATCAGTCGCCGCTAGTCGCCGACCTTTAGTCTGGACCTTCAGTCTGCTGACCTTCTTAGGGCAGAGCTTGAGCAGCCTCGCATTAACATTAGGCAAGAGGGTACCTCTATTTAATGCATTGTTGACCATCTCAGTGTACTCTGGAGCCAACATGTCCTAGAATTCTCCATAGAATTCAGCCGTGAAGCCATCTAGGCCAAGGGATTTATTAGACACCATAGCTCGGAGGGCCTCTTCAAGTTCCTCCGTGTAGTGAAGGGTCTACCCAAAAGGCCTCCATGGTAATCTAACACACGAGGTTGAATGCCCATTAAGAGTGCATCCATCTTGGCTAGCTAGTCAGCAGATTGCATGGAGGGGATCTGGACGAGCTCCTTCAAAAAGGTGTCTGCTATGATATGCTAGTGTTTGGAGACTAGGCGGCCTTGAGCATCCATCACCCTATCAATATTTTCTTATTCCCATCTCCTCTTTATTGATTGGAAAAAAAACTTACTTGGGCAATCTCCCAAGGCTAGCCAACGCTGACGGCTTCATAGTTTGGCATCCGTCGCCTCTTTCAGCTCCAAGTCATGAATAGTTGTCTCAATCTCAACCAGTAGAGTAGCAACCATCTCATCTAGGGGGGTCTCATATGATAGCTGCTCTGATGGATCTTCGGGTACATTCAAGCTCTTTGGCCGACTCTCGTCTGTTGTGTCTGTACTCTCTATCCCAATCTTTGGCCTTGATATGTATTCTCCTTATTGCATTGTCCCACCTTGCACTGGGGTTCGAATTTCCCTCTTGTTCCTTTGTCCATTCTTCTTGATGAGCTTATAGAATTTCCTTGACCTCAAGAACTTTTTGTTGAAAACAAACAGGACATCAGTTAGTTTGGACTTGGAGGACGGAACCGAGAATCTCCATAATATCACCGGCACATGGTCTGAGAGGCTCGTCTATAACATGGATTCTCCCTCCATGGGTGCATGCATCCACCACCCTTCATCCGCTGCATAGAGGTGATCAAGCCTTCCTAATCTGAAGTTAGCCCCAAGTCTACGATTCAACCAAGTGAAGCCCTACAGCCCTTCTTGATTGAACTCAATGCAGTCAACTAGCTCTTTGTTGAGCACCAATTCATCCCAGGACTCGCGCTCTTGCGAGGTGGCATAGGTTGTGGCATGGGATCTATCTTCCACACCTTCAGTGAAACTTCAATCTCCTCTGACCAACCAGTGTTCACCCTCCATCTTAGAATTAAGGACCAACATCTAGCTCTCTCCGCACAGGCATTTAGAGCATCAACACATGCAAACCCTACTTGGAAATCATCAATTAAGGCTGAGACCGCAACCAAACAACCATCCTCATCCCTGAATCATCCTTCACCTTAAGGGATTGGTGCAAGAGGATGGCTATGCCTCCTCGACCTCTAAACGGGCAATTAACAAACACATTGAATCCGAACTTCCGGCTACTTCTGGCATGCAAACCAAAAATCATCGTTCGACCCACATTTGATCTCTTGAAGTATTACCACATGTGGTTTGAATCTTCTGACTACCTCAAGGCATCCTCTTTGTTTGGATTTCCCGTAGCACCCTCTCACATTCCACGACATCACTTGAATCCTCTCCTTGCATCTCTCACCCCCCTTAACTTTGCTCTGAGGACTTACGAACATCTTTAAAGAAGTTAAATCTGTTGACGTACTTGGCTATCCCGAAACTCCTTGCCACATCTTTGAGCCTCTTAGTGAGGCTACTGGTGGTTGGAAATTTTTGCACATCCCATTACCTTCACCTTGACCTTTCTCCTCGCTCTTCTTATCCTCATGCACTCTCTTTTTGTGGTTTGCATCGAGGAGGGTCGTTGGAAGAAACTTGCGAAGAGACATACACCAGCTGGGTTGGTAGAGTGTCCAACAGCATCCCCGCCGAAGGATAATGATCCAAACTTTCTTCCTTGACTTTCTTCTCAGGGAAGCCATGCATGGGAAGAGCCTTCTAGACAGACTTACCTTTGTTTTCGACAATCTTCCATCCGTCGACTGATGAGACGACCTCTGTGACATCCTCCAAATTGACCTCTCGATCGCTTGACGAAATCACCAGTGTGTGTTGAGAGGTCTTGAGGTTGCTTCCAGCATCTTGGGCCTTCGTCCTTCGTGGATGGGTCTTGGACCGTCTTGTCACCTCTTGCCAAGGCCGTGTTTGCTAGTTTATCTGGGCAAGCTCTAGTAAAATGGCGAGCCTTCCTATAGATAAAACATGCATTAGGGAAGAGGCCAAATTTAACCTGGATAGTGAGCTTGAGGGTCCCGCAAGCTGGGCTTCGATGAAGTTTAGCATTGGCTGTGCCCTATCCCAAAGAATCCATACCCTTTTTATGCCAAACGAGTCTCTGGCAGTAGGAGGTATAAGTAGGATTCTACCCAGCATCGTTGCCAACTTTTCGATGGTATCTCCCAAGAGCCGAGGAAGGCTCGGGAACTCAATCCACACCGGACAGTCATTGAATAGAAACCGTCAATGGAGAAAGAGGGGCTCCAAGGGATTGCCAAAACAATCGCTCCTGCGTACATGAAGGGCCTCCCCAACATATCGTTGCATACTGGTTCCGAGAGACAATGGACAAGAAAGAACCCTTTTTCTAGGAATTTGGATGAGTAAGCATCTTGGGATAGATCAAATTCATACGTGAAGATCTGCTGCAGTTCATCCAATGATGGAGAGTGTTCGGTAAAGAACAGATAGACCCTGCCTCGTGCTAGCCTTTCCAGCTCAAGCATGACTTCCTCCAAGAAAATATCGCATGTGACAGAGTGACGTTTGCCAGCCTCCATCCATCCTTTCTTCTCGATTTCCTTGGCACGACACTCGATTTCTGCATGCAACAGTCTGGACGCCTCCTCCGTCTCTAGGGGCGAGAAGCTTGCTCAGATTTTGTGTGCCAGAATCTTTGCATAAGACTGTGCGCCCGGTGCCTCGCCTTGTTCTGATTTCTCTGTCCCATCTGACTCAGACGCAGCCTCATCCCTACCAACTTGAGCACTCATATCTGCTAGGCCTCTCCTCTAGACACTTACGTTTGGGGGGAGCACCTAGTGTGATCATGCAGACTTGAGTTGTGCATGCACTCACTTGACCAGTCAAGTCAAGTTCTTCATGAAGGTGACAACAATTTGTTTTTGGGGAGGCAAGGGGAAGCGTGTGCTCCTACAGCTCTCTGCTACTTTTTGGACTTTTGACCTTACACCACTTTTTAGACTTTTGACCTTACACCAAACTTTGACCAGGTACAATATAGTAGTCAACGAACACGATTATCCTACTTCTTAGATTTTTGACCTTACACCAAACTTTCAACTAGATTTTACCAGCTAGTTCTCACATACACAAAAGATTAGTTCACTAGGTATAGACCAGCTACAAAAGATTAGTTCACACATACACATATATCTTTCATGTAGAATTTGTCGATACATTGTGGCACACATATTTTTCATGTACAATTTATCCATATATTGTCTAGGGACTCGAGCGAATGCATGCGCAGGTTGACCATAGCAGAGAAGACTAGTAGACTACCTGCCTATTGGTCCGTTCAACAATTTGCATGGCCGCACAGTGAAATCCGTCTTGTGTGTATCCGGCTGATTCCGGCGGCAGAGTCCGACAACAGAAACGAGCCAGAGTCTAGAGAGCGTGGCGAATGAAACAAGAGGTTCTGTCTGCGATGCATGTGGGACGTTTCCAGTGAGTCGCAAGTTGGGGGCAGCTACCCTGCTACGCGTTTTAGTTTGAGCTTTTCCACTGGCATACTTTTACATAGAGGCAGGACAAGCGCGTGATTGGAATTTGGACTGAAACAGAAACTGAGCGTACGTTAGAGCATTGACGAGCGGCGCCATCGAGCTTTGAGCTTTGAAGTATCGTATCGAGGGTATTCATCGATGTTTAGAGCTCTTGAGGATCGTTCTATATATGTGTAGCTCGACGATCACCTCTAGATGTATTATGCATTCGTCCACGATTCAATAGAATTCGTCTGTATAAAGTAACGATGTTTCTTGGAAAGTGGTATACCGTATAGCTCCAAAACATATGACAATGCATATATATCTCTAGACATTCGTCTACGATTCCATTTCCACAGAATCCGTCAGTATAAAGCAAGGATGTTTCTTTGTTGGAAAGCGGTGGCGGTAGCCTGTAGGTCATAGGCTAGGACTCATCTCACGCGTACTCATGCGTGGCATTGCGTGCGTCATGGATTCTTCATTCTGGCAACGTCAAGTTGCGGCTTTTTTCCCTTTGGGTCCGACCCCCAAGGCTTTTCAGTTTTCACTATTCAACATTCCAATTTTGAGGATTCGCTATTCAAAATGCGACTGCGCAGTGCGCACCGACTAACGTCTCCCTCCGTCGTCGTGGGAGCCTGAAGGGATGCATTATTCGTCGAACAGAAGCGTTCATGCGTGATTACAAACTGGAAGGTTTCATGAAGAGTAGAGTTCGAGCGTGAATAGGAGATGGAAGGATAAAAGGAGTCTTAAAAGTCTATTCAAACTGTCTAAACTCTGATTATCTTCTTGTGCAGTAAAGGATAGACCTTTGGGACTCCAGGGCAGCAAGGATCCACTTCAAAGGAGAATTCAAAATTCAACAAGGGAATCAGCTTCTCCCCCTCCCCCCTCTTCATAAATTGAATTCCAGTCTTCAATTTAAACTTAATAGACGATGGAAAATCAATTGGAATGTAAGACAATGGGAATTTAGGTTCAGCAACTGCTTTGGTTAATCTTACATCATGCTGTGTGGACCTCCATGAGGGCTTTAAGGATAGGAAAGGGAGATGGTAAATGTTGTCGCTGCAAAACTGAAAATGAATCTCTCCAACATTTGTTTATGGGATGCAACTTTAACATTCCCGCACTAAATTGGTTTAACAAACTCATGTCCTGCATCCATCCTTCTATTTCAGCTAAGGAACTCCTTCTAGGAGAAATCTATGGATTGCCAACAACTCTTTGGAATAGTATAAGAGTAGCCTACTTGTGGAATGTTTGGATTAGCCGTAACGAAATGCTCTTTCAAGGTACTCATAAAGATATACTGCATCCTCTAATCCATGACATTTGTAAGCAGATTGAAGATTCTTTCAAAGACGTGAGGAAGACGATGCAGGCCCTGGAGTAGAAGATGAAATGCTACACGTACAAAGAACAAGACCCCAAGCTGGCTCATATGGAGAAGAATCAGGTCAAATAGGAAGAAATCCTCATAGCCCTGTCCAAACAGGAAGAAATCCTCGTAGCCCTCTCACTACTCAAAAATCAGATCTTAAGCTTGCTGTAGACTGTGCTAGCAAAATCCTCTTTAGATGAGAGACAGTTGCACCTCCCTTTTGAATAGGACTTCCCTTTGGTAATCCCCCCAGCATGTTGGGGTTGTTGACTCTGCTTACGGGCAACTATGTAATCTTTTTTTTTTCTTCCATTTTAATATAATCTAGGCTTTTCGGAAAAAAAAAAAGTAGAGTTCGAGTGTGAGAACTTAAAAGAACCGACATTCCGGGACGGTTAGCCCGTTCTGATTGGCCCGATTGCATGTTGATCACTCGCAGGGATGATCAATGCATGATGCTTCATGGCATATGAGGAAAAGTTCGGTCTAACGTATGTATTTGAAGCTTAGAGGAGCACGGAACAGCCCTCCACTGAAAAGAACCCCAAAAAGTTGATCGACAACCCGGATTCCGCAGGGTTTTGCTATGTACATTGCACACAGAAACGACGACCCCAAAGTCAACTTTGCTGTTCGCCTGCCCAGTGCCGTGTGCCTGACGCCGCCGTCCATTTATTGAAACCAACGTGACTAGAATTCACCGTCCTCAGGCTCCAGTGCTCTAGCCTCCACCATCCAGGCGTTTATCAACAGCAGCCCACCGCTTCTACACAGTTTCCATTGTCGTCACGGGTACCCTCTCGGATCCGACGAGCACACTTTGGTCGTGGCTCCGTCCTAACTCCTATCTTCGGTATCTTCGCCCCGGTGCGTGTATAATTTTCGATCCAGGCCTCAGAGTGCGATAAAATGGCGCGGCTTCCTCTGGCAATTTGCCTGTTTCTGCTGCTCGCTGTCTCTTCACTCGCTCGAAAGTCGCCCATGAGTAGGTTTCCCCAACTCTCCTCTCTTTCTCCCTCGTTTTTGCAGTGTTTGCGGTCTGAAGCGAAGTCTTGTTCCAAAGGGGTTTTCACAATACCTTTATGATTTCAGTTACCGAATTGTTGGATTCTAGCAACGTCGAGGCGCTAGCTGAACAGGTTCTCTCTCTCTCTCTCTCTTTCTCATACACACCAAATATGTTCCAGGAAACGCGGCTTGCCTACATGAAACAGCTTTGTTTTCTGTTTGGCCTCTCTATCCTGTCGGGCTCCCTCCGTCCACTCTCTACCGCCCTCTTCTTGCCTTCCCTTATATTTTTGTGCGTATGAAACGCATGTGATTACCTTTCATACACGTGGAGCCATTGTGTTCTCCGTCCATGCCGACGACCTTTACACAGATCATAACAACGAACAGTCGTTTGTTTTCTGTTTTCTGTGGGCAGGAAGGACGTGAATTGTGGGAAGTTCGTGCGGACTACGTCTGCAGCCCAAAATGCCAAAATTCTGCAGGAGACGTCCGTCCTGTCGCAAAACCGTGAATTGGGAGCTCGATGTATCTCGGCTCGTTGATTGTATGTTATAAAGACACGAATTTATACACGCAGTCCCCATTAGCAATGCAATCTTATCTGATGAGTTCTCAAACAAGCTCTTGCCCGTCCGCCTTACTGATGTGGATGCATGGTCCTTGTTAATCTAAAAGATGATATGTCCAACTTCCAAGGATCTCTCTCACCCGCCTTGTACATCTCTAGTCGGATGTCCGTTCCATTCATGTACGTCGAAGTAGCCATGTGTTTTGGTACAGGAAGGAAAGTGAGGGCGAAAGCATTACTCCTTGCATTATTAAAAAAAAAAGGTAAATATATATTGGTAGTATTTAATCAAAAGTGCACTGCCCTAGGGCGCTTTTGGACGTAGAAACGAAACGAATTTTTATTAATTTCAACTTAATGGTTAAAGATTTGTAGGATCGATTCATCTTTTTTTTAAATTACACTTGGTAACTCATAAAGGAGAATCCAATCTACATTACTTTTCATAGATGGATCTTACACCAAAGCCTTCATGACCTAACTCAACCTCCTCAATGAGATCAACCCTTGCCAAACTATCTACTTCAAAATCCAAACAAGTGTTTAGATCTACAAATACATTCAACCCACTACTACTTGTGCTACTCATGTGCTCATCGAAATCAGCATCACCAATGGTAGGCTCATCCTCACAGGTAATGGCCTCAATATCTGTATCTCCTATCTCATGATCATCCTCCTCTCTCGTATCACGGTCATCATCATGTCCATGGCCATGATCATCCTCCATACGCTCCATATTAGTAAATGTACTATACATCACTTTGGAACGTGGCATAATAGGTATGACATGCCACCATCTATTATTATCCACCATTGGTTGATAGACAACCTAATTCAAACACAAATACAATCATGTTATTTTCCTTGCATCAAATATTTAAAAGTGAGTATTTTTATATGTGTGCACAGTACCTGTTCACATTGTTGCGGTAGTACTAGTGTGTCCTTCCTACTTTGCCAAAACTTTGTGGAGTCAATAGTTACAAAGCCACTTGCATGGCATTTGATTGTTGCATTAGAGCCTCTTTCCACCACATCCTTAAACCACTTTACATCCAAAACATACACAAAGAAGCGTCGAAAGTCAAGCTTAATAATATCTTGGATTATGCCACAATAATCATCCATGGCTCCATTGGCTCCCTCAAAGCTAGCAATGATGCCGCAATCTTGTGTGTTTCTCTTATCATCAATCCGTTGTGTTTGAAAATGCTTGCCCTCACACCATGTAGCATTGAACATAGTGTACTACACCAAGAAAAAATCAATTAAATAAGCAATCTAAATTATTGAAAGCTCCTAACTTATGCATAACATTCTACATACTGACCTTGCTCATTTATCCCCTAGCATACTCCCATTCTTCCATTGTGATATGCTCCATCCATAGATGGTTTGCAAGTTTAGTAACTCAAGGGAGGCATGTAGAACAGAGAATGTGCACCCCTCAAACAGTGGAGTCGATGCTGCTAAAAAAAGGTCATCCTGCTCCATGCTATGATCCCTCCCTTGATGGACATATAAATCCCGCACCATATCATCAAACACCTCCTCCTCCACGGCTTCATGAGGTAATGGCGGAGGGCTACTATCACCATCACTCCATGCATCCGTAACGGTCCCTCCTGAAGATCCCACCTCATATCATCGATGCTTCGCCTCCTCGTGGCGAGCATAGGGCAACATATGCGGGTGTGGCACTACATCCTGTATCAAATTAAAATGGGATCATAACTCAAACATATGAACACCCATAGGTATCTCAATCAACCTTAACTCTTTAACACTTACCATGTTTATGGTCGCATCACATTCTCCATACTTTGAGATGTGATTGAGTGTAATCTTGCGTGCACGATACATGTTTCCTCGACATCGATCACACATACATTTGATTTTTTGCTCCAACCACATTTCGCGATGGTGGATATGGAGGGATTCATCCTCACTGGAGCTACTTGTTGAAGATGAAGACATGCTACAAACAAACAACCCAAAAAATTTTGCTTTTCTTCAAATATTTAATTTTAAACTCTGTGGCATGTCTAAAGGCGCGTCTAAAATTGCGTCTGTCTGTTCTGTGGTGCGCATCTACAAGCGCATCTAAAACTATGTATGTCTATTCAGTGGTATACATCTAAAACCGTGTTTGCTCTGTGTATGTAGACACGCGTATAGACGTGCTATTAGACACGCCTATAGACGTGGCTTTTAAATTTGCTTTAAGTGCGCTCGCTTTGCTTTTCTTCACATTACTTATACTTCGCATGGCTTGCTTGCTTTGCTATTAGCAGATCCACAGTTTCGATGCTTAAGAGGAAGGAACCCACACTTACTTCCAAGCTTATACTTAAGAGGAAGGCACCCACACTCACTTCCAGGCTTAAAGGAGAAGAGGGTGAACAAGGAAGAGAAGCAACTTTAAAAAAGGAGAAGAACCTTCCATACCTCTATCCAAGGTAAGTCTTTTTGCAGTTGATCTTTTTTGAAAATTTGCTCTCTTTGGATTTGTACTTTCTCGTATCCAAGAAACGCATGATTTTGGTATTAGTGTTACGTTTTTGTGTCAGGCGCATGTCCTTTTCTACTTTTTAGAAAAGTCCATCTATCAGAGCACATCTATAGGTGCATCTCAAAGTGCGTCTAAAACCGTGTCTACAGGCGCATCTAGATGCACGTCTAGCTTGTGTGCAGACACAGACAGCCGCATCTATAGACACGTTGTTATATGCAAAAATAGACGCGTTTTCAGATGCATCTATAGATGCGCTCTGACAGTAATCTTTTCGTCCCTTCCCCTTTCTTCTCAGCTCATTAGTAATCATCTTTTTTTCTTTTTTCTAGTTCATCATGTGGCCAGGAAGCTCTTCGGGCTCACCTAATCTCCGAGAGTCTATTTTTAGGGACTTATATAACCTTTTAGGGCACCCTCCTAGTCCTGCGGAGTTATACGGGTATATGACAGGTACTCTAAACACCCCCCAAGAGTCGGCACTACAGACTCCAAACCACCCCACACCAGCTGAGATTACCCCAGCGGAGTCAGCACAGCCCAGCCGGTTACACAGCGCAGGCCCATCTCCCATGCCGTCTTATGCCCCTTTCCCCATGCCGTCTTATGCCCCTTCCACCATGCCATCTTATGCCCCTTCCCCCATGCC
Source organism: Dipteris shenzhenensis (assembly GCF_047967505.1). Classification (NCBI taxonomy): domain Eukaryota; kingdom Viridiplantae; phylum Streptophyta; class Polypodiopsida; order Gleicheniales; family Dipteridaceae; genus Dipteris; species Dipteris shenzhenensis. The sequence goes on from NC_141616.1 coordinate 5,621,324, forward strand.
GTCAGGAGGTCAATCTGTCTTGCAGAGCCGTCGGCGTACTCCTGTGCAGTCGAGACTCGGTTCTCCAACTACGAGTGGTCCACATAGTCTCGTGCAATCTCTAGCTATGAGTGGCCAGCGTACTAGCTCAACACGACACGGTAGCAAGCATAGTAGCAGGGAGAGCAGTGGGGGATGCATGGCACAGTGCTTTGGGAGGGGTGGTGATGGGGACGATGATGATTTAGATGATTTAGATGTGCCTCTAGGTGACGGTACGATATTCTATGACATCACTCAGACAGGAGGCATCTTGATGGATGCACGGGGGAAGGACATCATGGCCTTCATGCGCTCTGTAACTACTAACAATTATAGAGATTGCTTTATCCACTACAAAGACCAGCCAAAGAGGTTGGCTGATGAGACCCTCGCTACTGTTCACTCTAGGTATCCTAACCCCCCCAATCGTCAATTCATAGATAAATGGACCAAGTCAAAGATTGTTACGATACTTGGTAATAAAAGATCTTCGCTTAAGAGTCAGGCACTAGCAGAGCTTGCCAGGCTCGAGGGAGGTCAACCACCAAGGGGCCCACCCCACACCGCTCACAAGCGTGAGTGGAAGAAAGCAATGAAGTCAGCGAGGGAGGACCCCAGTCTGCAGCACGTGGAGGCACGAAGGATCCAGATGGAGCAATATGAAAGCGTGCATTTTTGAGCAGGGGGTGTTGATTCGTGGGAGGCCCAATTTGTAAGTATCGATCTCAAATTATATTGCTTATCTAGTTTATTAGGAGGTTGTTTCTTTGTACTAACCCCTCCGCCTGTTGTGTCGTCATGCAACTTGATATCATAGGCAGATACCCTACTCCTGTCGAGATAGCCTACCACCACCACCATCACAGAGGAGATACATGGAGGCACTTCTGTCATGACGGGTTGATTACTGAGGAGTAGTATATCCAGGCTACTGGAGCGGCCCCCGAGGTATTTGAAAGTAATTAAATAATGTTAATATTATAAGTAAAGATTTGATTTTTCATACATTGATATATGTTATCCCTTGTTTACAGGTCCCCACACAAGAAGACGAGGAAGAAGATGAGGAAGGAGGCGGAGAAGGGAGTGTAGAAGGGAGCACAGAAGGGAGCATGGAAGGGAGCGAGGATTAGTCATAGAAGTAGTGCTAGCTACACTTTTTTGTACTTAAAGCCACTGGCTTGGTTTCATGCCTCTTGTATACACACTCCTCTTATTTTTTGTACTTGAAGCCACATGACGTGGCTTAGCTTCATGCTATATGTACATACAAGTACTTTTTGAGCTTTCAATTTTATTATGTTTTGGAGTTGTAATGTTTTATTTGGAATTGTAATTAAAATGCGGTTGGTTGTAAGAATTGAATTACACAATGTGGAAATGGGATTCTTCTAACTATATAGCATACACAACATACACAGCATTTTGTAAATTTTAAAAAAAATATTATATAGCACATCTATTAGTGCATCTATAAACGCATCTGTTTGTTCGAGAAGCGTTTATTTGCATGTCTATAAACGCGTCTATACACGCGTTTAACGATGTGTCTATCTGTTTTTTAAAATTTTTAGTAGAGTGTCTATTTACGCATCTAGATGCATGTCTATACGCACATCTGTCTGCTATATAGACACGCTGTTAGATGTGGGTCTCTAGATGCACAAATAGACGCACCCGTAAGTTTTTTTTTTAGTTCAATAAATGCGTCTGTGTGCGCGTCTGTGGGTGCTTTGTCTTGTTGTGTTAGTTTTTGGGCCAATAATATTTTCATTGATATTAAATCCGAAAGTCGTAATCTCTATATTTTGTCCATATTAGCATTGTTTGCTGGAAGGGGCATTGATATTTCAATCAAAAAAGCCCCTGGAAAGGCACACAACATTGAAAAAAGCATTGATATTCACCCTTGCTAAACCTTGCAAAATTCAAATCAAATTGAAATGTTTTCGCAGTGCATCATATATTGGATCAATGTTTTTCTCCATTGCTTAATCAATTGAAGCATTATTGGAATCCTCATTGTGAGATTGATGCTCATCCTCTCAATCATCCGTGACCAAGTTTCACACATCTTTAGCATGTAGATCGAGGTCTCCCAAATCGATATCTGAGAAACCCTTGAGGAGCTCAAACTATGTTCACTTTGCAAAACACTAGTAGAAAGGGTATTAAGTGCTAGCTTCCAACCTATCTATTTCTTGCTCTCTCAATCATCCGTCTTCAGCATGTATATCTAGGTCTCCCAAATCAATATCTGGGAAATCCTCTAAGGAGCTCAAACTATCTTCACTTTCTAAAACTAGACTAGTAGAAGGGGTACTGAAAGGTTGTAGACAAATGTAAAATAAAAGAAAAATGATTGCATACCTATAGATCACAACATCGTGTGAATTCCTCTCTGTCACAATCTCCCCTGTTTGACTAGTAGCTCTAAGAGCGTCTTCCAACCAATCAATAAAGCATTTAGTTGGCATATCTAATAACTCTCGGGGATTCTTCTTACCTCTATTGGCCCTTCTCCAAGCTTTTCTATCCTACTTTCTTTGAGCTCTTTCTTCTTCATATTGTTTGGACCATTTTCTCCACAATTGTAAAGGCAAAAGTGTTCACTTTTTGTTGTAAGGTGATACTCATTTTCTTTTGCTTTCCCTTCCCTTGTCCAATCTCTCCTACAACACGTGGGTCACTGCTATCTTCGCAAAGTCGGGGCATGTCTTGGCATGAGTTGTACAAGAACTCGATAATGTAAAACAATGACTCTTGCATCAGCCATCCTTTTGCCATGCTTCCCTCTGGTCTAGATTTTTGTCTTACATACCCTTTCAACACCTTCCTAAACCATTCCAAGAAAAACATCTATTGGCTATGCAAAGTGCCTACAAATGCCATTTCATCTGCCAAGTGCACCAACAAATGCAATGGGATGTCCATGATACTCATTGAAAATGCCTTTTGAATCAAACTTAAGGCTTTGATTGTGAGAGGTCCCATTTCCAAAATGGATGATTTCTTGATCTCTTTTGTTGGTAATAAGCAATGGAACTTGCTTTGAGCATAAAAATTAGGCATCAATATGTATAGCCTCTAACATACCTTACGAATACACTAATGTTGTTGATGGCCTCTAACGCATCTTTAGTACTCTACATCCTTGCAAAGAAATTGGAAGTACATACTATAGAAACAATGCTATGTCAATCAAATTCAAACAAGAGGACAAAAATGGACCAAACAGAAGTGGAAGCAATGTTACCTAGATATTTTTGTGCCAATCATGTGACTTTAGACCACAGAGTTTTTCGCAGGAGGTAAAGGCACCTTTAATTTATGCATGTACATGGTTGGGGCTTTCAAATTCTCGATAACACTCTTCACCCTGGTCTCCTCTACTTTTGTCAAAACCCAACGTGCTTTTGGTAAAATCACCTTGCCAACATGGTTTTCTCTTGGCTAGAAAGCTCTTTTGGTTTTCATCCTTTCAAGTCAACTCATGCCTTTGGGGTGTGTCTATACCCAATCATATGTTTTCACAAACTTTTAGACACATGTTTGAATATATGCATTGGGTCCAACTGATATGTGACTTTGTGTTGTCTCCAGTAAGAAAGAGTATAAAACATGGAGAGACGTTGCATGCTGAGTGGAGGTGTTTGGTCTTGTGGATCATGGCAAAGTTACTCCCAATATCCGAACCTCATGACTAGAGGAATAGGAGCTAATTATAGCCCCACAAAAGCTGGATCCACACGAAATGGATGATTCTCATATCTTACCGTGTTTAGATCTTTTGAGTGCTGACTGCACAAACTATCTCCACAATTTGGACATGCAAAGTATTCGGACACTTGGACACCTACTAAAATGCAAGGAAGGATTTAGTTACATCTTATAGAAGTGAAAGGGCCAAGGCAAAGAGTATTGGCAGAAGTTACATCTTGCATTTTAATAGGCAGAAGAGAATTAAGAGGAATAGAAATTTGGTACCTGAGAAATCATGCAACCTAGGATAATCATGCATGATCCACATCAAAATGCCCATCACTCGAAAATGACGTTGACTAAAAGGCTTTTAAATTTCATAAACTTGCATGCCATTCTATAAAGTTTGCAACTCATCCCCCAAAGGGGCTAGATACACATCCATGTTTTTCACCTTGTGCTTGCCTGGCACAATGAGTGCTAACTCCCTTTCCCTTTTCCTGTTTTCCCTTTCCTCTTTTCTTCCTTTTCTCCTTCGCCTTTTCTCTTTTTCTCTTTTCTCTTTTCTCCCTTTGTTTCAAAATGTATGTATGTTTAATTAACTAAATTTACAATGACTGTTAGGCTTTATGAATGTATGTTTATTAAAAATAGGCTTGAAACATGTTCTTTCCCAAAATGAATGTGTGTTTTATAATAAGTTGAATTTGCAAGGTCTATCGGCTCAAACCATATGCATATGCATATGCTTAAAGCTTTATGCCTAATTTGATTCATATGCATAAAGCTTTAAAGCTTTAATCATATGCTTAAACCCTATATGCTTTAAAGCTTCAAGTTTTATGCATATGCATAAAGCTCAATTTTTATGCATATGATTTAAATATTTAAGCTTTATGCATATGCTTTAAAGATTTAAAGCTCTAATCATATGCATATGCATGTCCTTCACAGCTTTAAGGTTTATGCATGTGCTTTAAATCTTTAAGCTTTATGCATATGCATAAATCTTTAAGTATATGCATAAGCATGCTTCAAGCCTATATGCTTCTTGATGCTTTCCCTTTCGTTCAAAACAAATTTGTGTTTAATTAGTTGAATTTGCAAAGCCTATAGGCTTGAAGCATATGCATATGCATATGCTTAAAGCTTAAAATCTTTATTCCCAAATTGAAGCATATTCATATCCATATGCTTAAAGATTTTAAAGATTTATGCATATCCAAAAAGATTTAAACATGTGTCGGCATATGCTTGCTTTCCTCCCCTTCCTTTTTCTGTCAAAATGAATGTATGCATTTATTTAGGGGCAAGTAAAACTAGGAACAAAGTGCTGAAGGGGATGGAGACTTCACCATCATGCTCCCGAAAATCCTAACTCTCCCTCAAAATATGCTTGTTTAAATAGAATGCGTTCTAAATTTTACATAAAATATCTTCAAAATTTTAAATAACCTCTCCCATTTCATTTCGTGAAGGATGCCAAGTAGAGGATCCCATTTCATTTCATGAGTGATGCAGAGCGAAAAATCAAGAGACCCTCCTCCAATAGTACTACCTCAAGTAGTAGTACGGAGAAGGCTCAGAGAAGGCTCACAAATTACTCATGAAGCTAGATCCCAGCACTAGGGAAAGACTCTAGATCAAAGATGGACCAGCTATGGATAGAGAGAGAGCCATCATTGGCGTAGACGATTACGCTCTGGTACAGGCAGTGCCATTGGGGTAATTCAAACTGACTCCCAAACTTCCACCACCCTCCCCTATGAGATTAATAGGGAGTTTGAATTCACACTACTACACACAAACCCTATTGCAATGCTTAAGTACCGACATTTAGCATGTGCGAGGTGCTAATCGTCGGTATTAGAAGCGGGCTTCATTCAAGGTCGCTATATAGAAACTTTAGGAAAACTTTGCTATATAGCGACATTTGCCTAAAGTCGCTATATAGCGACCCTTATCAAATTGGTAATTGTCGTTATATAGTGACATTGAGATAGTTTCCTATAGCGACGTTTTACAGAGAGTTTTTTTTCTCATACCAACCTTAAAAGATAGTTTTTCCCAATGACAAAATTTTTTAAATTTTCATACATGTTTGATCCTTTGAGAGAATAAAAGTACAAGAGCATGTACATCAATCCTTTGAAGCTCATATATTCATGTCCAAGTTTGAAATGAAAAAAATCAATGAAGAGCATTTACATCAACGGCTTCATCCTGAACCAAGTCTAATGCGCCAAACAAGTCTATCTCTCACTCTATACCGAGTTGATCTCCTATATCATCATCATATTCTAGCATCGTACGTTCACCTAAGAGTACTTGATCATCTCCTTCAATAAAGTGTGGTGATTCTTAAAGATCGTCATCTTCTTCCTCAATATCGTGATCTCCATCTTCCTCCCATATGATGTCATTATGCGCATCTTTCTCTTGACTCATATTGTGATCTTCATCTTCTTCGCTAGATCCATCTGGATCAATTGGATCCGGCATTGGTAGTGGCATCTCCATATCCACATCTCTATCTTCAAAAATTTGCTTACTTCGTGGTGCAACTTGGATCATGTACCACCATCTTGGATCATAATGATCTGGATGAAAAACCACCTATATTGAAGATGGGTGCCAAATGCCATCAATTATATATATGAAATTATGCTTAAGTACATGTATCAATGGATCTTTAAAAACGAAAGCTTTGATTAATTAAATCATTAGTATGCACGTGCTCATAGTGCTCGAGAAGAACAAAAGTATCACTTTCATCGGTCCAAATTTTGGTGGAGTCTATTGCAAAGAAACTGCTACTGTCTTTTCTCATTGTCGCATGGGGACCATTGTAAATAGTTCTAAACCATTTTACATCAAGAATGAAAATACTAAATCGTCTGAAATCAACTTCGTAGATTTTGCATATGATTCCATAATAATCCAACTGTGAGGAGAGAAGATTGGTATCCGAGGCACTTGCTTGGCTATCTTGTGTGAAGTTAGCCATGACTCCACAATCATATGTGACTCTCTTTGAATCGATATGTTCCACGCAAAAATGTCGTCCATATGACCATAATGCACTGTACTTTTTGTACTGTAAAAGAGCATCATTAAAACAATGAAGATGCATCTATTTTATAGCATTTGTTGCCACAAATAATTACTTAATTACGTCAAGAGGTAAGAAACTTACATGCATCATACATCCAAATGATAATTCTCATTCGCGCTCGTTTATTGTCTCTCCATCGTGCTCGGCCTTACGTAGAGCCAATTGTAGCCAATCAATTGACATGTAAGTGGGGAGAAGGGCGAGATCCCATGGATATGGTTGTGATCGCCTTACATTACTCTGAATCTTGTCCTTGCATTTATTCTTTCTACTTTGGCCGCATCTCCTTGCTATTGAGGATACAAAACTTATTGAATTTCTCCATTTGCTCCGCTCATCTTTCTTTCAATCCCTTTTCCTTGGGGAACCTCGCCAACGATGCGATCATCATCATTGTTATCCCAAGCTTGTGGCATATCGGGATCCATGGATGCAAGAAACTCTGTGATATATACTAATGACTCTTGCACAAGCCATCCTTCTGCCATGCTTGCTTCTGGTCTTGCTCTTTGTCTTACAAACTCCTTCAAAGTTTTCATAAACCACTCGAGAAAAAACATCCATCGACTATGAACAGTACCTGCAATGGCCACCTCATCAACTATGTGCACAAGCAAGTGCACTTGAGTTGTCATAATGCTCGAGGGAAAGTGCTTTTCAAGAAAGCATATGGCTTCGATGGATTCCACCCTAGCCATCTTGATGCTCGATATGGAGATCTCTTTTTGAGATGTCCACCTATTTCACATGCCCATGTAAGATATATTCATAATCAGTCTACATATTATTTAGCTTAAATTGAAGAAAATGCAATCAATGTGATTTGATAGTAAGCATATGTCACAATACCACTAATCTTGAATATAGCATTTCTAACATCTTCTTGTAAGAACCCTTTTATTGTAATTGGGAAAATGAACTATCAAAGCAACAAAGAAGTCATGTCAACAATATAACATAATCATAATTACACTAACGCATCATGATTATCGGTACACTAATCCTACATCTTAGAATACCTGTAAGACCTTGTGCCAATCATGGGACTTGAGCCCACTAAGTTTATTGTCCTTTGAAAATGCTCCTTTCAAGCAATGCATGTACCTTGTGGGTGTTTGAAAAGAGGCAATGTCCGCCTTTGACCGCTGCCTTCTCTCTCGTAGAGAGGATCCATGTTGCTTTCGAGAGGATAACTTTTCCTGAAGCACGCACTTGGGGCCACAAACGAGAGATCATATTCATAGCACAAAAGTCTTCTTGCACTCCTTTCGAGTCTTTGGAACCAACCAAGTGTGACCAAATAGTAGCCCCCACATTCTTGAAGATATGCATGGAATGAGCATGGAATCCAAGAGATGATTGATTTCTAATTGACCCCAATAAGGAAGCTCGTGAAAGATCGATAGCCTCTTCATACCATGAGGAGGTTCCTCTCCATTCGCCCTCCAAGCCTGAATAAGTCACTTGCCTTCAAATATGGTGGTATTGGATCAAGCTAACCTCCACGTGCGAGATGGTCCAGCGGAAGGTATTGAGCATGACCTTCATAAACATTTTTCCTCATATGTTTGGAGTATTGAGCAAGCGATTTCAAACCCGGTCCACAAACAGGACAAGCATAGTACCCACTTGTAACAAGTCCTGCACGCGTGCATGAATGTGTTAGTATAAGACATGCATGCGAAAGAGAGTCATAAAAGCATAATCCTATATTATACATGTAAAGACACAACCACATACCTGCGCACTCTCCATATCCTAGGTAGTCATGCATGGTCCATATCAAGATACCCCTAATCAAAATATCATTGGTATGTCTAGGAGCTCTGGAAATATCAAAGACCCGCACTCCTCTCCATAAGATTTGTAACTCCTCTATCAAAGGTGCCATATACACGTCCATATTTTTGGCCTTGTACTTCCCTGGCACAAGTAGTGCAAGCATGAGGTGTCCCTTCTTTATTGTTAGCCATGGTGGGATATTGTAATTCACCAAGACTATGGGCCATGTCGACCAAGATGTCGAGCGTAACCCAAAAGGATTCACGCCGTCCATGGTGAGCCCAAGATGTAAGTTGCGTGGCTCCGTCATGAAGTTCGACCACTGATTGTCTATGTGCTCCCAAGCTACACAATCTATGAGAATCCTCAATGTGTCATCAGTGGACCAATGAGATGCATGCCATGTCATCAACTCCGCTATGGATTTGCATCGGAACATGTGTTGTATTCTTGCAATGATGGAAAAGTGTCTCAAGAACTTTATCGGTATCTGCTTACCCTACAAGTCATATCTATATCGTTGTTCCCGACACGTCGGGCAACTAGCCAAATCTCCATGCTCATGACGAAAGAGAATACAGTCATTACGGCAAGCATGGATGGTATCATAATCCATACCCACCGTTGTTAGCATCTTCTTCGCTTCATCTGTTGATGCAGGCATGGTATTTGGTGTAGGCAACATCTTCTGGAGCAACCTATCATTACGGCAAGCTTAGAATCCTACAACTTGACATTGAGCAAACATTTACAGAGAAAAAGTGGGGATAAAAGGCTTCGAATAATGATGATTCTCAAACATACATGATGATTCTCAAAACAAACAATATCCAAATAATGAGTCAAATTAATACAGGAGCTAACCTCATTAAGGCTAAGACACTTGTATCCGACCACCCATACTTTGTTTGTAGATTCAAGATTGAGAGACAAGCCCGTAGTTTAGACATCCTAGCACCCTCGTACAATTGTGTTGATTGCAACTCTCGCATTTTGACCTTAGACTTTGACATCACATGTACATGTGATGTAGTGCCCCTAAAAATAGAATCCATCACGTCCACCATACCCTCGTCATCATCTCCTAAACTATAGTCTTGCTCAAAGTGTGACGCTATATGTGCACCCTCGTCACCCTCCTCATCTTGTTTCAAGATTTTGTGTAAATAAAAGATCTTGTCTCAAGGTTTCGTGTCATAATGGTATCCAATATTAACCACGAACTCAAATAGCATGTGACTTACTGATGATCCATCACCATGTGCAACACCAACGGTGGGTACTAGATTGGGATCCTCCCCATACATCCACAAGTGGTGCATCATAATATGACATTGATGTTGTACTTCTCGCTTGCAATGAGTGCAATGACAATACAACCTCTCCGTAAGCAAGTCTATGCTCCCGGACATTGGTGCATCATCTGACAAGCTTCCACTCATCCCTTCCATCTATACACTTCTAAAATCACAACATGAGCTGCAAGGAAACCTATTAAGATCCAAAAAATAGCCACCCATGAGCTCCTTTTCTCTCTTCTCACAATAAGTGCCCTAAACCGTCACTATATAGCGACGCTTTGCTTTGTTCTGTCGCTATATAGCGATGCTTTGCTCTATTCCGTTGCTATATAGCGACGCTTTTTGGATATAAGCGTCGCTATTTAGCGACAACTAGCATCGCTATATAGCGATGCTGGGGGCTTAAACCTGAAACCCTCCGTGACATTTTCTTTAGCATCTCTATTGTGAGAAAAGCACAAATCTATCCTCCCACTTTATATTCGATGACCTCGCTTTCCTCCTCTCTATTCTCTAGTCCTCACCCCTACCCAACCCCTCTCCTAACACTTGTGCTCCCTCTCCACCCTTCTCCCTCTTTGCTTGTGTGAAAAGAAATTTTTTCAAGAAGGTGAGTCTCTTTAAGCAATGTAGTTTCGTTTTTTGTGAGATTTCATTTTGTAAGTATTGAAGCATGTTTCTCCTTGTATTTCTAAGGCTATGTGCTAGTTTTCATGCTTTATTTTCAAAGATTAAGGACAAAAAATGAGATTTTGTGAAAGAAAGATGACTCACCTCTTCTCTTTCTGGTATTTCTCTTCCTCCTCTTTTTCAATGTTTGTAGGCTTATGCTTTCTCCTTGTTTGTAGACTTATGCTTGTCTCCTCAATCCAATCCCTTTGAGAAGTTGCTTCTCTAAACTCCTCCTTCCTCTAACTAGTTATTTGAAAAATGGTATGTTTTCTCTCTTTTGTAGGGCCAGTCCACAAAACACCGAGCGGGACTATTCCAGGTAAGAAAGTGCTTCCTCTTTTTTTCTTTTGTTATTTTTATTATTTGCATTGGCCTGCAGCTAGCACTTAAAGCGCTAGCTGCAGTGATGGGCGTAGGAATCTTCTCTTCCCCTATTCCTTCTTCTTTACCTCTCTTCCCCTCTTCCTTCTCTTCTTTTTTCCTCTTCTTTTTCCCCTCTTTTAATCTCTTTTCCCCTCTTCTTTTCCCCCCTCTTTCAATCTCTTTTTCCCTCCTTTCCTTCTCTTCTTTTTCCCCTCTTTCAATCTCTTTTCCCCTTTTCTTTTTTCCCCTCTTTCAATCTCTTTTTCTCTCCTTTCTTTCTCTTCTTTTTCCCCTCTTTCAATCTCTTTTTCTCTCCTTTCCTTCTCTTCTTTTCCCCCTCTTTCAATCTCTTTTCCCCTCTTCCTGCAGCTAGCGCTTTATAGCTGCAGTGATGGGCGTAGGAATCTTCTCTTCCCCTCTCTTCCCCTATTCCTTCTTCTTTACCTCTCTTCCCCTCTTCCTTCTCTTCTTTTTTTCTCTTCTTTTTCCCCTCTTTTAATCTCTTTTCCCCTCTTCTTTTTCCCCCTCTTTCAATCTCTTTTTCCCTCCTTTCCTTCTCTTCTTTTTCCCCTCTTTCAATCTCTTTTCCCCTTTTCTTTTTTCCCCTCTTCCAATCTCTTTTTCTCTCCTTTCCTTCTCTTCTTTTTCCCCTCTTTCAATCTCTTTTTCTCTCCTTTCCTTCTCTTCTTTTCCCCCTCTTTCAATCTCTTTTCCCCTCTTCCTTCTTTTATGTTTATGCTCTTTTCCCCTCTTCTTTTTCCCCTCTTTTCCCCTCTTTGCCTATGCTTATTCCCCTTTCCTTCTCTTCTTTTTTCTCTCTTTCAATCTCTTTTCCCCTCTTCCTTCTCTTATGTTTATGCTCTTTTCCCCTCTTCTTTTTTCCCTCTTTCAATCTCTTTTCCCCTCTTCCAATCTCTTTTCCCCTCTTTTTCCCTCTTTGCCTATGCTTATGCATATGCATGCTCATATGCTCATGCATAAGCACAAGCTTATGCTTTCTCTCTTTTTCTTTTATGCTCATATGCTCATGCATAAGCATAAGCATATGCTTTCTTTCCTTTTCTCTTATGCTTATGCTCTTTTTCCCTCTTCCTTCTCTTATGCTTATGCTTATGCATGAGCATATGTCTCCTTCTCCTTCTCCTTCTCCTCTTTTCCTCTTTTCCTCTCTCTTTTCCCCCCTCTTTCCCCTCTTTCAATCTCTTTTCATAAGCATATGTATTTGCCTATGCTTAAGCTTTCTCTCTTTTTCTTTTATGCTCATATGCTCATGCATAAGCATAAGCATATGCTTTCTTTCCTTATCTCTTATGCTTATGCTCTTTTTCCCTCTTCCTTCTCTTATGCTTATGCTTATGCATGAGCATATGTCTCCTTCTCCTTCTCCTTCTCCTTCTCCTTCTCCTTTCCTTCTTTTCTTCTTCCCTCTCTTTTTCTCTTCTTTTCATAAGCATATGCCTATGCCTATGCCTATGCTTATGCATGATCATAAGCTCATATGCTTATGCATAAGCATAAGCATATGTTTTCTCAATGTATTCTCTAATGCTTTGTTAATGTATTCTCATATGATTTCTCAATGTATTCTCTTGTTTTTTGTTTTTTGTTTTCGTGTTTGTGTCTACGTTAGACATGGGATCACGTCACATGTCTGATGAGTACGAAAACCCTCATAGGAGGAGACATCATGATCTCTATTCTTTAGAGGGCTTTGATTCTTCTCAAGTGACAACTCAGGGGCCTACCCCTGTGACTACCCTTGGCTCGACTCCTCTTGGACGTAGCACTGTGACTACCCCTTGGGAAACTCCTTTGCTAGCAGCCCATGGCTTTGTCAGGAGTCTCGACGAGTTTGTGGCATAGATGACCGATGAGGAGGCAGCGCGATTCTTCTCTCTGCTATCCTAGAGGACCGAGTCAGCGATTCCCTTTCCTACACCTATGATTGGACCTACTGCCCAGCCGTCCCCTCTAGCCCCTTCGACTGAGGGGTCATCACCTGGGCATACCCATCGTAAGGGAAGGAAGAGCCGGAGGGGTCACTTATGTTGTGCTGACTTGGGAGATATAGACGAGTCAGGACACTCACATCCCTACAGGTCTCCACTTGGTCTCGAGACCCACTACCAGTCAGGTCCCTTGCCCTCTTCTACTCCCATTGCTACTCCTCACTATGAAAGCACTCGCACAAACACCACTCGCTCTGACTCTGCCACTACCATGAGTCCTCCTTACCCAGTCGAGAACCTGTCCTATCAAATCATGGCTGCTGGGAGAGATAATAGAAGATAAAAAGAGCACAGCAGTGATGGCCACCATGAGGCAGTTGATGAGCCACCACTTCATGAGCGGCATAGCTATTGATTGGCTATATCAAGATGACCAAAAGAAGTAGGCGGTCATTGATGAATTGAAAGCAAAATACCCTAACCCCCCAAATTGGTGCATGGGTTTGGTCTTGAAGCATCGTAGATCAACCTTGCATACTTCCATTGGAAAGGGGAGGGCTAAACCCAGCTGGGCAGATAAAGCTGATTGGAAGTTTTTCAAGAAGTAGAATAGGGACCATCCTGAAATGTTCGAGGGTTAGAGAAGGGCTATGAGGAGATGACTAAATGCCATAGGTACTTTGCACTTTGGTGCATGCGGACGGTTGGCGTTCAAGGCAATCGTGGTAAGTCTACTTCTTCTCATTTAATGTATTGTTCTATTTGTTTTACTACATATTGCATGCACTTTATCTAACTCTCGTAAATTGGATCCACAGCAAGCTGCGATGGGTCACCTGCCCACAGACGCAAAGATGAGACACGTGTTTCGGGTAGGAACAAAGCCGTGGTTTATTGAACAGGAGGCAATGGGAGCGACAGTTGATTGGGCTGAGGTGGTTGCTTGCACGGTATAAGTCTACTCCTACTTGTAATCTCACTTTTTAAACTGTTTTATTCTTTAAGTTCCAATCTAATTTCCAATTAATATGGTTTCACTCTTAGAATCAAAGCTCGAGCATCCCATCAGTAGAGGTGAGCGTGACGAGGGCCAGGGATGCACTGCTCACGACGGCCAAGGATCAGGCCAGTAGGATGAGGATGAGGACGACGAGGATGATTCGAATGAGCAGCAGCAGCAGCAGTAGTAGTAGTAGTAGTTTGCATATACTTCGCCATGTATATCCTTTTGTATATCGGCTCGTTTGAGCGATTTTGTATCAACCTTTTCGAAAGGGTAATTTTGTAACAAAGAATGTTGTATGTCTTCGACATGTATATGCTTCTGTCACTCGATCGGTTTATTTGAGGGATTTTGTGTCACCCTTTTCACAAGGAAAATTTTGTAATAAAAAACTTTTTTTTGTAATTACTAAAAAAAAAACATTAGTGGGGCAAAACAGGGCTTGCTATGGCCCTGTTTAGCCCCACTAATGTTTTTTTTTAAGTTCTATTAATCGTCGCTATATAGCGATGTTTACTAGTGTCACTATATAGTGACGTTTACCAGTGTCGCTATATAGTGATGTTTGATAGCATTGCTATATAGCGACGCTTATATAGCGACTGCTCTTTTCTGATACTTATAGCGACTTAAATAACGACATTTGCATCTATCAAAAAAAAATTTAATGTAAAAAACATCGGTATTTTCATTGGAAAAGGGCCTATTCCTTGTATTGTCAAGCCAGGATTATAAACCAACCAGCACACTAAATGCACGGTCTTGTATCCTCTGAATTCAAGAGGGTGTTGATGGATTTTCACAAGAAACCACAAAAGAAAAAAAATTAATCCTTAATAAAAATACACTCAATAAAAGGAGGCGGCAGTGGCGGCAAGGAAGAGAAAAGTGGGCCAATCCCACTTGGGCTCTGGGGCAGGGCCACCTTTAAAAAAAATTTGTAAGTACCTCTTCTTTCACTCTTTTAGTGTAATTTTGGGTAGCATGTCAATCTCTAAAACTAACGTGTATTCTTATGATGCTCATTTATGAAAATGGACCAGAAATAGATGGGGAGTACAGGTATTCAAATAACAACAATATTGAAGCTCTAATGAACCTACTTTCTAAGAGAGAAGAATTTGTACCCTTCCTCAATATAAGCCCTTATTACATTTATTTTTTTGGAAATTCTCTCAAAGATATATATACAAACCATGCAAATTGTGTGTTGGCTAGTTGAACATGTGGATGGAGATGAATACTTGAGAGAAGCTCGCCAGGAGGATGCTATGGCATGTGGAGAGGGAGCCATTAGGGTTGACAATAGTGGAGAGGGTGCCAGTGGGAGTGACAATAGTGGAGAGGAAGAGGATGGGAGTAGTGAGGACTAGCACTACATTCTACCCATTTGCATGTTGATGACAGACATAAGGAGACAGTTCAAACCTATATATAGTGTCAATAGTAGAGAGGAAGAGGATGGGAGCAATGAGGACTAGCATTACATTCTACCCATCAACTGCGTATTGATGACGGATATATGGAGATAGTAAAGACTTGTATACAGTGTTAATATTTGATCTCATACAATGTAATAGGACAATTTTGTAATCAACAATTCTAAACAATACAATACAATGGCCACTACAATGTAATACATATTTTTATAAAAGGGCAGATTAGGGCTAATCTGACTTAAATTTTTTTTGCCACAAAAATTAGTGTCGATATTAGCACATCGAAACAACTGCGGGATTGTTTACCAAGCATCGATACTACCATCGAAACTTTGTCCCAGAGTCGATATTATCGTCGCAAAAAGTGTTAAAAATGACCTACATGAAACTTAGGAAACCGTCAATGTGCACATCAAAATTAATGTTTCTATTACCATCAAAAATCTGTATATGGGCTGAAATTTTGATTTAAGTAACGATGTCAATATTGGTGCTTGCTTATTGATGCTAATATAGAATGTTTTTTTGATGGATTTCAGAGTTTTTTAATTTGAAAAATGTATTTTTTGTCCAAAAACTACATTGAAAATGAGCTAAACTATTATACTCTCCCCCCCTCCCCCCCCCCCCTCTCTCTCTCTCTCTCTCTCTCTCTCTCTCTCTCTCTCTCGTTGTATGTCTTCACTTGTTATCTTATTGAATTGTGAATCTCTTTGAATTGTTTTACTTTTGATGCATATTTTTGAACTTTGAATCGCTATGAATTGTTTGATGGCAAGATGATTACTGAATGACTTCAAGGAAAAATTAGGCATCGTTTCATGTTTTCTGTTTTAGCTTCATCCGAGTCTTTAGAGTCAATAGTTGTTGCCTTCAAATTTTGCCTCGTTTTTTACGCATTGTAAATTCTTTATAGCTAGACTAGCAATCGCAATTTAAAAATTGATTCTTTCATTGTATGAGATTTTTTCTAGCTTCATGAATTCAAGTTTTAATTTCTTGTTAATTTTGTTTGATTTTCAATAATCAAGCATTAGCAGTTTTCCTATAATTGTTTCAAAGAATAAAATTTGCCATGGTCATTTGACCAACAAGTGATGCTTTACATGGCTTCATCATCATGTACTTTCCATTTTTTGTGGTTTAACTCATCACTCCTTTGCCAGTTATTTTAAATTATGAGGCAACAATAACAAAATGCAAAGCCCATTGCCATGAATCTCTCTTTCTCTCTCTCTCTCTCTCTCTCTCTCTCTCTCTCTTTGACTTTTTCTTAGTTTCATCTATCTGTGTTGTTCATTTCATAACTTCATTTGCAAACTGAAGCTAACATGTCTCCGAAAAAATTGATGGCAAGGCTCTACAATCCCTTTCAATTTCGACAAGGATCAAATAAGGTTGAAATGTTTCCTTAAAGTTAGGCTAGAGTTGTATGATGAGTTAGAGGAGTGAATGTTTGATACATGGGGTACCAATGACAAGGATAGATGGCATGGTTATCATATCTATGGCTTAAGAATGGAATTTTTTATGTCTTCATACTTGTATACAACATGATATAAAAATTTGAAACAGACACAGACAATGATGAGAGCACTATTTTAGCCTACGCCTATGTTCATCCACTCATGGAATTGAGTATGATCAGGATGACATTGCCCACCATAGAGAAACTTTCCTACGGTGGGCAAGTAGTGAGAATAGCACATCTTCGAAATAGGAGCTTGATATTGGCATCGTATCGAAAGTTGTGAAAATGAAGGTTTGTACTATGCAGTGTGAGAGATTGATTGTGAAGTAGCACACTATGATATGTGATCAAAAGAGAAAGGTGGAGAGGGGAAAGCAATTGTTATTTGAACTTATGTTTGCTAGCCTAAGTGATTTGGAAGCCCAAAAGAGTCTTCACTATTACACATACTAACAATTTTGGGGTCCATAATAAACTTGAGAATGTTTTTCATGGACAAGAGCTAATGAAGGATACGGCAAGAAGAAGGATGGAATTAGCAAAAATGCATTAGAGAGAAGTTGGGGCCAAGTGTATGAGTAGCCAGATTTAGGATTTAACAAAGGAGTTTACAAAGCACAATTTGTGAATCCCTCCACTAGGATACCATCTGATAACCTCTACAAATATTCAAGTGGACATTGAATGGTAAGATAACCTACTATATTTAGCTAACATAATAGGCCTAGGTCATTGTAGCTAGTGTCTATCTCTATGGGGTTCACTAGATATTAAGACCTTTTAGATCATGTGTGTTAAGTCATTAACAATGTGCATGGGGTTAGCATAGATTCCTAGGGGTTTGGTTCCTACCATATGTCCTCGTCCAAGAGGCCGAAGAGTGCTGAGTGAACCTTCCTCATCGACCATGAGGCAAATAATGCCAGCGGAGCGAGAGTTGTTCACAACCTTATCATATTTGACATTAGGAGGTGGATGGTTGTACTAGTCATTGTGGTTCCAATTGCGGTAGTGAATGTCACGTAAACCAAAATTTTGGGGAAAGCTAGAGATGATCCGGACACACATGTTTGATAGTTTGACAAGATCTACGCATGCAACATGTTGGATGTGGTGGATGCCATGGAGAAGGAGGCAGTATTTGAATCTACTCTAGAGGGATAGGCATCACGATGGTTGGTGGAGTACCTTCCAGATCACTTCATACAATGCTATTCTATAGGGTCACATTCTTGAGGCTATTTTGCATTTAGAGAAGACGATTCTTCAAACTTTGGAGAAATTGAAGATACTGGAGTAGGGCGATCAAGATGTCAAAGATTATGTGGCTCAGTTATGTCAACTCCTACAATGTGTTCCCCAAGCCCAACAACCTACAATGGAAGTGCTAAATGAGTACTTCATGGCCAAAGATGTGTAGATAGTGGTGGCGACCATGGACAAAGTGAGAATGCCATTGAATTAC
Source organism: Dipteris shenzhenensis (assembly GCF_047967505.1). Lineage (NCBI taxonomy): Eukaryota > Viridiplantae > Streptophyta > Polypodiopsida > Gleicheniales > Dipteridaceae > Dipteris > Dipteris shenzhenensis. The sequence continues at coordinate 5,639,607 of NC_141616.1, forward strand.
ATGGTAGTTTCGTGCAGAAAAGGCACTCCAAGGATGGACAACTAAGCATTGCAAGACATCGAAAGGAAAAATCACAGAGGCAGCAATGATGAGTCCAAATATGTGAGCTCGGAGGAGAGTTCCACATAAGGTAGCAGTGAGGAGTTTAAAGCCAAAGAAGAGAATAAGGCCAAGAAGACTTCTAAGGGAGGAAAAGGGAGCTCTATGACATCTAGAGGACACTCACTGAGCAAAGGAAGGATGGAACTCTAGTGCATTAACTGCCAAAATCATGGCCATTCAGCGAGGGAATGTGCATTAAATGAGAAGTGGTGTTCCATATGTATGACTAATACACACACCACATCCCAATGTCACTACAATATGAACACCTATTAAGAAAAACAAGAAGAGAGATATAGGAAGCAAGCATGAGGGAGCACTAGTCTCCTCCACAATCAGCTCGTATTCACCCCACACAATACAATTGAACACTACTAAGGTCAACACCCATACATAGTAGATAAGAACTAACTATGGTTGAGTTAGTGTGACTCACCTTATTTACCTACTCACACAAGAGGAACAATAACCACGAGCTTGATTCCCAACACTCCCCCTCAAGCTCAAGTAGGGAGCATAACACCAAGTATCTCTCTAAAGCATGTAAACTTATCTCTACCCAATGACTTGGTAAAGATATCTGCAACATGATCTTCAGTCTTCACATGTATGAGATCAATCTTCTTTGATAACACCATCTCTCTGATGAAATGGTAGTGTACCTCAATATGCTTAGTTCTAGCATGATAAACCGGATTACTTGCCAACTGCACACTACTCATGTTATCACAATAAAGTCTGACTGGTTTTTCCACATGCAGTCCCAAATCTTGTAAAAGCTTCTGAAGCCAAGTAATCTCACATGCAACCAATGCTACACCTCTATACTCTGCTTCTGGTACTAGACAATGCCATTGTGGGTTGCTTTTTACTACTCTAACTCACCACTGCACTACCAAGGTTGAATGCATAACCACTGGTGGATCTCCTATCATAGGCACATCCTGCCCAATTTGCATCTGTGTATCCAACCAGTTCCATATCCTTTCCATACCCATAAAAGAGTCGAGGCAGTCGATAGAGCGAGCAAGGAAAAGCGAGTGGGCCCAAAAAAGCAAGCGAGCTTTTCCACAATTTTCTTATCGAGGTACTCAACATAGCTTTGTGGAAACCACTATTTGGGAAGATTCTCAAAAATAAAACTTATGTTACTATGTGTAACTATACCAATATTGTGAATTATAGTCTACCTTAACTTCCAATTGGAGCCATACTCACATTATGCAACAATAGTATGTGGGTTTGAAAGAAACCAAATTTCCACTCCAAAGTGGATTCCATTACTGATACAACAATTCTTTTGCATTTGAAATGGGTCTTATTATCAAACTCCTTCAATAATCAAAACAAATGCATTGTTTGATATGTTGAACTTAGTAACGTAAACATCACTTCACCCATATGCGGGGAAAAAAAACTGTCTGTAGACTTCATAGCATGGGATTGCATCAACACTTATGACATTCAAAATGATTTTTCTTATTAAAAGTGTTATCAACCATGAAAGAAAATGTTTAAAAATAGTTCCCATATGTTGAAAAACCCAAGTGTCATTTATGACATTCAAAATTGTTCTTGCAACCATCCTGTAGTTCCTAGAGATTTTGCCCATACTTCCAACCCCTTCCCTTCAACCACTAAGAGGTATCTAATAGTTTTATAGAACACTTGAGATATCATCACCTCCTAATACAAAACCATTATTACTATTTGTAGAACACTTGAGATATCATCACCTCTTAATACAAGACCATTCTTACTATTTGTAGAACACTTGAGATATCATCACTCCTTCCCTTTAGCCACTAAGAGGTACCTAATACTTTTGTAGAACACTTGAACCATTCTTACTATTTGTAGAACACTTGAGATATCATCACCTTTTAATACAAAACCATTCTTACGGTTTGTATAACACTTGAGATATCATCACCTCTTAATATAAGACCATTCTTAGTATTTGTAGATCACTTTAGATATCATCGCCTCTTAATACAAGACCATTCTTACTATTTGAGAGATTAATGGATTAAAGGTTTGAAGCTCATAGGAGACGAAGGAAGAGAAAGTCAGTTTCAACATGAGGACAATAAAACTAATTGGAATATTTTGACTTATATATTACACCTTTTTGAAGACTATGAATTTAAGTCAGTTTCAACATTAGGATGATAAAACTAATTAGAATATTTTGACTTATGTATTATATATTTTTGAAGACTATGAATTTTAATGAAGAGAGGCACGCACACTACTTAGTAAATACACTAGTACTACCACTAGCCTACGACTATTAAGCCTAGTAGCACCAGTGTGATTTTGAGCCTTGTATCAGCCTTTTGATAATTTTCTTTCATCGTTAGTGCAATAGAAATTATTCCTTCTATCAAAAGAATCTTGCCAAATTTATTCAAAGTGATGATTTTGTAGTCTACAGCCACTATCCTCTGACTCTCAAAAATATATTAAATGTGAGCACCCATTTATCTTGTATGATCAACCCTAGACTATGCTGCGATAGGACATTACTAGAACAAAAAAAATATGAATTGATATGGCGATGTTCGGTGTGAAATAACCAAATTAAGGATTTAATAAGAAAGAAAACAATCAGAATCAATAGGCTATTCAATGGCTCAAATCTGCATAGAAATTATAATGTGCCTCCCAACTCTTATGCATTCCAGCTCCTCATGTTTGACAAGAATGCAAACAATAATGAAATCACATTATCTTTAGTTTCAAAGTAAGCAAAGCACCAAAAATAAATGCAAACATATTGGATGAGGAATAAATAGGTATAGATATAGATAGACCTATATATATGCATTCATAGATATAATGATGATTAAAGTTGGACGGTCGTAATAATATTATGTGTACTATCATTGGGATTAGGACTACCATTGGTAATATTGTATGTAGTAGTAGGAGAACTACCATTAAGGAACAGTCAAATAAAATTACTAATGGTGGTGATAAAACTACCACTAGTAATTTGGTAATTACCCCTAACATCTACAACAAATATTTGATGGGTAGCTAGTATTAGGTCAAAAGGCCCCAATTGTGCTATAATAATGGACCAAAAAAGGGAGTGCTATAGCATCACCTAAGGGTCACTTTTTATCCATGAAAGAAATAAGTTGGTGCAACCTAGGTCATACAGATCTAGGTCATGTGGAGTGGTTCACGTCTCTTTCCTTGACAAAAAAGTTACACTACCTTTGATAGTAAGTACAAAGATTGCTGCCATAGTGCCGTAGAGTAGCTCCTAGGTTGCACCATCATCCTTTTTTGCTTTTGAGCCATTAAGTTTGATCCTCTGATTTTATGTAGAATGATTCTACTATATGTTCACATGTCCTTAATAGGATCTTGATATAATCCCTTCCATTGTAAGTACTTTTACTTTAAGTTTCACATATCCTTAACAAACCACTAGGCTTCAACATAGATTCATTCTTATGTTTCAAGCCTCAAACTCAAACACCCTTGTAAAAGGGATAATGTATTAAAGCTACATTCAATCCATCAAATCTTTTGATTAATAGTTCTATTGAAAATTCATGTATCATCAATAGGATTTCATCCATTATATGTTCATTTGTCTTTAATAGTATGTCTAAAAATTCATGTATCTTCAATATTATTTCTCTCATGTGTTCCAATATCTTTAAAAGGATACCTTTATTTATGTCCAAACTTGAGCATTGATTTGTATTTATCAAACACAATTTCACTCCACCTATTCTTTAGAATGAAATTTTTTTGCCAAAAGTGGGCCAAATGTAAGGTCTTTCCACATATTCTTAAGAATGAAAATTTTGGCCTTACGTTGGCAAGTCTATGGGATGAGGGTAAGGCCAAAGTCTCTGGTACGGTGCATTAGGTCTTGATTAATTCTTCTTTAGGCTTGAATATTTAATGCATTAACTTCACGACTATTATTTGTGCTTGAACTTGTAATGTATTAATTTCATGACTTAGGATTTTATGAAGTTATATCTAACATGTCCCAAATTTAATGGAAATTAATATCCTACATAACACAACAAAGTATCATCATATCCCTTCCTAAAATCAATGCTACCTAGCAACTCTCCTGGCATTTTCACTGCCTTGCATTTGAGTTAGCTATGATGAAGAATGTTGCCTGCCTTTGGAACCTCTTAGAGTTATCGTTAGCATGATCTAATTTCATGTACCCCAAAACTTGAGACTTGGAGATTCCCATATCACACCAGTGGTAGCTATCTTGTCCACTCTCAATGCTAGTAAGAGCTAGGCCCTATAGACCAGTAAAAGAAGTCTTTTTGGAGGTTCAATTTTTTCCCTCCGTCTTCTGTAGGCCCCATGATGAAATAGGATATATTCATCACCCTACTTTTAATGCAAGAATTGACAACTTTTTTGGACCTGACTATGTAGTTTACATCCCAAAATTGGTGCTAAAATTGCAGACTGGGAGATTCCCATATCACACCAACGGTAGTTGTCTTGTCCACTCAACACTAGTAAGAGCCAGTCCCCATAGACTGGTAAAAGAAGTCTTTTTGGAGGATCAATGTTTTGCCTCCGTCTTCTCCGGCCCTATGATGGAATAGGATATATTCACCACCCTACATTTAATGCAAGAATTGACAACTTTTTTTGGACATGACTATGCAGCTTACATCCCAAAATTGGTGCT